>NC_134396.1:29070682-29243182 GCF_035582795.1 Mycteria americana | reverse complement strand
GATTAGTTTTCAAAAGTTATGCAATACCTTCCTAAAGTACACTGCATGTCTTTCCTTTTATAAAAAATAATTACAAAAGCTGCACAAAACCACTATTCCTTGTTTTATAGACAACACATGCCTGCATCCTGGCACACCTACAACATTGCAGGTGGAGTCCCAAACTGTCATAGTAAAACACACACAACTGTAACTGAAATTGCATTTTATGGTGAACAAGCGGTAGTATACTGTGATCCCAATAGCAACAATGAGTTCACAGGCTCTATTAGAGAGTTGTAACTCCACACAGCTTTTCTGAGGACAAGGGTATGCTTTCAAACACAGAGTACAAAATCCTTTGTATCTGTCTATATTATCCCAGAATTGTGCAGTTCAAATACAAAGACTTTCTAGAAAAATAATACTACTTCAACAAAGACCTGTATGTTCTCCTTTCTACCTCGTTTAAAAGACACGTATACAAGACATTTTAAGCCTGGTTTCATAACATATTGATATTAAAAAAATGTTTGGAAGCTAACAAATTACTACTGCTTCTTTGACCGAGAATCAGAGACATGCTTATACTAGCTTTTAAAAAAGTGTTTAGCTGTAAGCGACCATATTAAAGTTGCTATAAAAATATAACCAAGATTAAAATTACATCATTAATATTGAAGATCACTTGTGTCTTAAATTTAAAGTTTAAATTATACTTGTCTATGTATTGCAAACACCAGAAAATACTGGTACTTTTCTATTACAAAAATATTTAAATATGGAGCAAATTTAACTTTACAAGCTACAATCTATACCTGTCCTTTTTATAACGGTAATAATCTTCAAATAACAGATACTTTGCAGCTTAAGAGAATACAAACATTTGAAAAATGTTATTGATATTTTCCATCATTAAAGACTAATTATTTACTCAGTAAGTTGTGTTGCCTAAATTGGTCAATTTTAGTTCCATTTTACTTTCTTCAAAGCCCAAGCCTTCAAGCAAACAGTGATAAAGTCTTTTGCCTTCCTCAAACTATGTGCTGCAGTATTACGTAGTTCTAAATGTTCAGTACGATTTCATGTCATCTTGTCCTATACAAATACTTTTTTACTACAGTATTTGTTAGTTGCTTAAAAAATTATATTTGGAGATGTTTATCATTAGTTTCAATGCTTTTTAAATAAATTGAATATTTCTAAAAAATGGAAGATATTTGTGGCAAGCTTTGACCCATAGGGGGTGCCAGACTCAGAAACTTTTAATGCAAATAAATTAAATGGGTAAGTTTTCTAACAGTAAACCTAAGTAAGTGTAATATAAAAGCATTTTGTTAGAAAGTAGTTTCAGTAACTGAAAGTATCCCAATCTATAAAATAAAATTTACAGCACCACACTGTGAACAGGATAGCTGCCTCTTGTTATGCTGTGTCATTAACAAGAAATAGAAAATTAAGACTCAAAAGTGGACTTTAAATATTCATATTGCAATACTAAGTATACTGGACAAAATCTAGATCCACCAAAATAAATGAAAGTTACCCCTTTCCAACTACTTTGCTAGCATTTATGTTTCAATCTAAATCAGCATTTTAAAGATTGTACTATATAATCCTAATAAACTGAAATCACTGAAATACTGATGTTAGAAAACCAGTAAGTCACCCTCTGACAATACAGCTTGAAGGATTTTTGCATGGCAACAATCCATGAAGTTTTTCTTGAAACATTTTATTTATGTATTTCTCATAAATCTTTCTAAATGCAAATTTTTATTTTAGTTACAAATCAGCTTTTTTTTTCTAATAAGCTTAAGTTACATCTGTGTGCAATTTCCTTCATTGTTTTACCGGTATTTCCTATACTGACTGCTTTTAAAAACTTCATAATGAGAAATTAAGATACTATTATAAAAGTGCAAGTGAATTCTGTATTAGGTAGAATGCACATACCTGTCAGATGCTACAGTTACAAATACAAACATTTACGTGTTTGTTAATTACTGTTCTTTGATCAAGCATCATCTCTTAATACTGTCTTCGATGTCTGCACACGTATGAAAAGTAGGAGTCAAGACAGAAATGACTGCCTTGGTTCAATAAACATATTTAAATATATACCATTCACATGGGTAATAGTTATGGTATACTAACCATATGACTAAATGTATGGTATACATCTCAGAGCTAAAAATGAACACCAATAATGAAACAGAACCAAAACAACAATTACATGAGATTAAATTAATCAAACCCCACAGGCTTATGTTTTGAAAACTATTTAAAATGTTTTTGTTGTGTTCTTTTTTACTGTATAGCATGAGCATAGATCTAACGAAAAAGTCTTCCAAATTCAAAGATGCCTAATCTCTCTGATCAGAGAAAAGTACGTGAGAGGTGCTGAATGCACACATACTAACATGAAGTAAATTACTACAGTAAATAGAAATTGACTGTAAAACACATTTAAATTCTTCATCACACACATTACCAGAATAGTCAAAACAAAATCAACCAGAAGTTTGCCCTCACCAACACAAGTGCCACACTGACTAGAATAAGATTACAACATCAAAAAAGGCATGTTTTACCCTTAACAAAATAAAACTGAGATATTCTTGCTAATAAAGCCAATAATATAAAACTCATTTTTCCCTACTTCAACAGCAAGAAAGTTCAAATCCAGGAAAAAGTATGTGGTAACATATGCAACACTGATGTATAATCTTCCTGGCTAGTGAAAGTCTGCAGAAGATATATTGGTGCTGTCGACAGACTGTTAGCATGTCCCACAGGACGAACTTTCAGCAAGGCATGAACCTGAACATGCTCAAGAAATCAGTACTCTACAGCAGAAATATAATTGTCATTTAAACCAACTTCTTTTTTTAGGAAGGACTGTTTTTAAAAAAATGGTAACAGGAAAACTAGTAGATGCCTATGTTGCTTTGGTGTCCTGTTACTTAAGCCTCTATTCCAAATTCATCCTGTTCTACTGATGTTGCAGTCAAGAGACCGTAGAATGAGTTAGGAGGTTTTCTTAATCACGTTTAACTTCAGAACTTCACCAACAACCAGGATTCTGGTTATCTAACAGGTCACAGAAGTAATGATACATAATCACTTTTTTCCCCTGCAGAAACCTCAGCTGTGTAACCACACAATAATCATTACCTTCCTAACATTTACGCAAGATAGTAAAGTTGGTAATGGGAAATTTGGCTGTCATCAAAAAGCAGCCAACAATGAGCATTATGATAGATTCCCAAAAGGCATTTGGGAATCTAGCCTTTCAACCAGAGCAAGACTGCATGTCACTAAAATTTGGGGTATTTGCTATAGCAGAATGGAAGAACATTGGTCAAGAGAAAAATATTAAGCATGTTAAGCACATAAACACATACTGCTTAACATCCCAGTTCTCGTACAAACCTAGCAACTATGGACGCCACGTATACACATTTCCTTCCCTATGAGGCTGCTTCAGTAACACTAATCATTTGTCCCATCACAGCCTAGTTTAAGATCAATTTTCTGAAAAATGAGGGTTTATACACTGCATTTAGCTTACTATATTACATTCATTATCATAAGCTGTCTGCTTTTGCTTCCTACCATGTCTTCTCCACTAGCTTTGGTAAATACCTGACTGAGTTCTTGACAGTTCACATAAATGTTCAACTGATACATTTCTGCAGAATATCAGACTGAACCTAGATTCAGTAACAAAACAGCAAATTTTCTGAATAATCATGACAAGTACACTCCTTCAAATACACTGGGAACAGGGAGAGTGCCAGAGAGTCTAAAAGGCTGAGATAGGATCAAAATGGACACATACTAGAAAGCCAACAGAAGGCCACAGGAAAATAATTATTTGCACCCATGTTCACCATTAAGTAATTTAGGACTGCTTCCTAATTTATATGAAGCATACTGGTTAATGTACTTCTAGTTCAGACACCACTAGAAGGAGACATAGAATAAATCAACAAAAGAAATAGTAACAATTCACTCACAACGGATGCCATTAATTTAAAACATCCAAAAGAAATCAAGTATAAAGTTGAATCACCAATTGTAGGTTGTCACTAGCTTCTAAAGTAGTCTTACTCTTAACCTCAGAAATTTCCTAAAGTTCTTTTAAGAAGTAAACAAAATTGACCCAAGTGAAATTGTCTACTTTGATTTGAAATGGATTTCAGCAAAGCTCCACTAGGAGCTCTTAAAGAAACCCAACTGCTGTAATTTTAAGGGGAGAAAGCAATCTTACAGTTAAAGAATTGCTTTAATTATGAGAAATAAGTAATAGCAATAAATGCTTAGTTTACTCAGTGGGAAAGAGTCACCTGTGGTGTCCCACATGTTCAAAAAACATAGAAAGGTAGGAGGTTAGTGTAGTAACAAAATTTTCTAATACTACTAAGCTATTCAGGATAATAAAGACAAAAGCCAATGCCAAATATTTACACCAGGTCTACATGGGATACGGCGTGACTGTATAATAAACTGTCACACAATATCCAGGTTAGACAATATAGGTGGTGTACAATGTACAGAGCATTCTAAAATCACTTCACAAAGACAACAAAGGCCTCCTTAACCTCAGGAAATATAATCCAGAGATAATAAAAGCTTTTACAATAAAAAAAATAAAGTCTAACAAAATAAACTGCAAAAAACTCTTCAGAGCAATACAAGATGATGAAAACAGAATGATGTATTCAGAAATACAGTCTGAGTATTCAAAAACCATGATCCAAAGCTGTGTTGAGAGCAGAAACAGCTTGAGACTAATTTTATATTTATAACGTTTCAAAAACTCCACCAAAACCTTCTAAAAGAAAAAAACCGAGTTATTTCTAAGAGTCAGAAAAAGGTCAAGAATATATCAAGAGGTAAACATGCCACAAGAAAGACTTAAAAGAATGTGTTTTATCATTTGTGAAACAAAATTATCAAATCATTAGATTAAGGGGAACTTTAAAAATCATACAAAATAAGGGTTAAGAATCCTATGATAAACACTTAAGTCATACTCTGGATAAAATTAGAACATTAACTCTGGAATGACCACCATGACCACAATCCAGGAGATACTGCATTCTGTGATTTTTCTGTTTTACAGCAGAATAATAGTTACACAAATTTTGAGGAATTAAACACTATGGGTTTTTTTTAATATTCAAGCTGCTTTGGGCTCATGAATATAATCCTTGATTACAGACCTACCTTCTCTACCCACACTAAGTGAAGTTTTGCATTTAACGAGCATCATCACCTTCACTGTTTTCCCTTCTCTGCTTAATCAAGGGAAAGGGTGCTAGTAAAACTGAAATGCATAAGCACATCTCATTGACAAATCCATGGAAGAAACTAAGCAACAGAGTTTACAAAACCATTGTGGTTAGATTATTTCAAATACTTTGAAACTCACTTTAAGTCACAAATTGGCCTTTAGAAAATGTCAGGGGTATATGTGTAAGATCTGGCACACTTGTAAAGTTGGAGGCCTGTCAGTGAGAGTGATGGATTTATTATAACAGTTCCAAATGGCACATCAAAGCTTAGAAATTTTTAGACAAATATTTCTCCCCACCATAATGCTTTCTTTAGATCTATGATCTAAAGTTTAGTTGCGTGGTCAGGAACAATGGAACAAATCAGGACCAATACCTTTTATTTTCACAGAGGAAATGTAGAAACGTCACAATTTTTTCCAGGAATTTATTTCCAGGAACAAAATCACTTTGGTTTTATTTTTATATTTGGTGACTTTGTAAGAGACTATAAATAAGAGTTTTGTTGAATACTGACACTGTTTACCAGGTTTTTTCCTAGGACAGATTTAATTGTGAAGTACCTTCTATTAGCAACAGCAGAAATAGTTACACTACTGCAGCAGCATAGCTGCACAGTTTTCCTTAAGAAAAAAAAAAAAAACAACAAAAAATCCCAACTGCAATTTCCTTCAAAACTGTCTGGTACAGAATCCTAACTTAAAACAAGAAGAAACAATTTTTACTATTCTAGAAGTGGACTCACCTGTACTTCACATTTTGGAGAAGAATTCTGATGTACTGCATTTAAAGCATCATGAGCCTGCTGAAGTTGCTCTTGTAACTGACAAATCTTTTGATCTTTTCCAAGTAACTGATCCTGAAGAGAGGCACAGCTTCGCTGCAGTTGAATTTCACTTGTTTTAACAGTTTCAAAACATAAAGTCAATTCATTATAAAGCTATGAGAGGGGAGAAAAGAAATAACAGGATTAAAAATAAGTTCAGTGCAGATAGTCGTATAATACAGGAGAGAAAGTATAATTGAGGTAACTTGCCCACAAAGATCACCCTCTCTTTTTTATGTTTAGACAATTCTTTCACACTTCTTGTCCTACTGCCTTGCTCTATACTGTTGAAAACAGTGATTGTAAAATCACTGAAACTTTAAGTTTGAAAGATGTTTTTCCAGAAAAATACAACTTACATTAGAATATTACCAGTTTCAGTTGCTTTTTTAATGGCATTTATGAATAGAAATGGACATCTAAAAATCAGGATTTGTTTTACTTCTTGAACAGATTATATAAAACACAGAAAATACAAAAGGAAAAAAAAAATCCCTTATTGAGAATAGGCAAAATATGGAAACATCTGTCCTGGGAATGAAATTAAAGGAACATCCTTGTCTTTTATAGAGTAGTTTGATCTTTTAAAACTAACATTTTTAATATAGCTTGGGTAGCAATACAGTGAATTCACTAATGCCTACTGCATTTTGTATGAGGTATAAAACGGTTGTTTAAATAATTATTCTGTGGGAATTTTCTTGACATTAAGTATAAAACCCAGATATTATATTAGAAGTTCTTACCCCTGGCTGTTGCTCAACTGTTCTTGTTGAAACCAGAATATTGTATATATTCTGCAGTCGCTTTAGAAGAGATTCCATACACACAAAGAATTTCTAGAACTACACCTAAGTGATAACTAGCAGTACATGCCATCCAACTGACAAAGAGAACTTATTTTGCAAGAATAAGAGAACTTAATAACCACCCCATCCCTCCAATTTTACCTTTCTTTTTCAATATAAACATCTGAAAACTACTTAAAACAAAATCAGCTTTTTATTAAAAAATATAAAAACCAGTTTGAAAAACAAACCTGTAGTTGAATAAACAACAGTACAGATTCTGAAGGAAATACATGACTCTACAGCTTTACTACCTAAGCGTACATTCCCCTCTCTCTTCATTTCAGTCCTTCATTCCTTTGATCATCCTTTTTTCTCAAAATAAACAATATTGCCTCTGACTACTTATTCTACCATAAAATAATCTGTAGAAGGCATGTACTTCCACAGCTGACAGTCTTCTTTGGAAAATCCGTTTCTGCCATTCCCTTCAACAGAAATTAATTAAATATGAAAATCAGAATTTCCAAATCTGTCAGTAAAGTTTCTAAGTACAAGGAACTAACACAAGTCATTTTACTTGTAAAAACATTATTTTACACTTCATTTTACTTTTTGTCTTGTCAGCTTTATTTAAACGATACACTTCTTTCTCCCTTTCGTCTGCTTACGTTGCTTAGAAGTTCAAGCCTTTGAAAAAACAACCACAACTTTTAAATTTGGAAACAGTCTACCTAACACTTGGTGAGAAATTTGGAAACAATAATCTCCCTTCCTTTTCTTCTTCCTATCATTTTCTACTCCCATGGCCCCTCAAAACCCACTTAGGACAAAGTAAATTACTTCTTGCCTATTTCCAAAGCAGATCAGAGATCATATCTCTCAGGCATAATTAATTCAAAGTCCAGATAGATTGATATTTCAAATGACTCTGGGTCTTAAAAATTAAACTTTTACATTGACATTTCTGTGCCTACTGAATCTTCTATATTTAAGAAAGCTTACATAATCTCTAGAAATGCAAGTTCAAGACTAGCCAATTTCTTATGGAAATCAGTAAGTATCTCACAGGAAAATAAGCAGTTCATTTATCAAAAACATGCATTTTTAGATAATGTCCTTCCAAACGAATGGAACATCAAGACACAGTTATTTCCAGCTATAACTATATAAGCTCATTAGCTAGATCATACTGGTATGACAATTTGCTGGTTTTATGACTAGCAGCACTTAAGTGGTTGTAATTATAGTATCTGAAAGGTAACATCCTAGTAAGATGAATGGAGAACATCAGAAACACGATGCTTTTTTCTAGCTGGCAGCCACATCACCTAATGTAGCTAATGGGTATTTTTGGTAGTCAGCATTTGTCAGGACAAGACAAATAGCATGTCTTTTTTCTTGCATAAACTTTTCCAACCTTTCCTGCTTTGAAAACAGCAATAACAAAACACGTACGTTTCAAGTATAAAACTAGCTAAAAGCTATGTGCAAAAAACGCATTCACACCACCCATCTTTTTACACTAAGGTTTATATATTTTTTTAAATAACACCAATGTAGTAGTTTATAGAACTCTGATTCTTTTTTTTTAAAGATATTTAACATCAGGAAATATCAGAATAAAAATTATCTGTATGAAAGGAAATAGTTTTATCTGCTGTCCACAGATAACTAGAACAGCTTCCAAATTTCCATTTGGCTCCCCATCTTTTCACTTATGGCCATGCACTGTTTTGTGGATTAAATACATGCTTAACATTTATATGGGAATATTTTGGGGCTTTCTGCTCACCCTGTTTTAGAAGAGGCACCACATTTAATCACACTGCAGTAAGCACATTCCCGAACATGCAGAATTGCACAACACAGTGAAACACGTCTACCATTAAGAAAGTCAGGTGTAGAGAGACAAGACGTAAAATGGAGATCAGAGGACTAGAGATGGAACACTGAGTAGAAAATTCAAAAGAAAGACAAAAATATTGTAAATTATTTATCTCAGAACTAGCAAGCTTCACAGAAGACAGGAGTGAAATCTTGACTGTACATAAGTGAGTGGTTATTCCTTACATGAATGTCAATAAGACATGAAACACAAAACCATAAATTGTTCAATCCCCTAAAAGAGGTATAAAAAAATATTTATGCTTACAAGACAGAATGAAAAAGGAAAATATTTAAAATCATTCCTTATACATTTTATGAAATCTGGTAGTTGGAAAAAAAAAAGGCAACAGCAAGCAACACAAGACTGTGCTCTGCAAAAACTGTTGCACTGACTGTATTTTGAGAATCTCTTTCTAATGCTTAGAGCTGTCCTTTCTCTAACAGGCTGTTACAGGTGAAGGTACGTAAAAACAAATAAAAAAAAATTAACAGCATCTGAAATCAGAACACTGGAATAAATCTAGTCTACATGACACGAGCATTATTTATCAGTCAGGAAAGAAGAATAAATTAGCTGAATTACAAAAAATAAAATATCCCATATTTCTCAGCTACCCTAACAATTTCTTATATTGATTTAACTGATTTGACCAGAAAACACTTTTTGCTAGGTCTTTGAAGAGTTACTTAAAACAGAAAACTTCATTAGAACAATAGGTGTGCTTAATGTCATCAAGTAACCTAAAAATGCCAGACCAAAGCTAGGACTTCCAGGAGAACCAAAAGATGTGACTCTAAAGCCTGCCCATATGTAATAGAAAATATTTAACAGCCTGATAATGGTGGGGTGAGGTAAAGTACTGCCCTACATTAAATATGCGTGATGGCAAAATTAAGTTAGGTCAGACCAAGGAAAGCTGAAGAATTCCAACAAAACCTAGTAAAACTAAATAATTAACCCATGCTATCTATTGTATTGTATGTTAGCCAGTGCATACTGGCTTCATAGCACAACTGGAAAAAAACTGCAGAGTGAAACAGTTGACACAAATGACCGACACTAACATTATACAAGTGTGAAGGATTTATTTTAAACTACGTTTAGAGTGCTCCTGTGTATTGAATGCCAATTAACAGCTGGGACACATTTTCCCATTCCAAAATAACTTCCAGTTCCATAATCCAAAAAACATTTAGCTAATGCTCTCACAGACTTTTCTACGATATCAGCTAAAGCACAGAAAGTAGGGACATCCGGGAGATTTCCTTCAAAAGTATACTCCTGTGAGGAACTAACACAAAGGTAGATCCATCCATTAAAATGCAACAGTAGCCAATTATATACATTGGGTGTAAAACAAATATTCTCCTACATTAAATGTTTTATCTAAAAGCTCACACCCTAAAAAACAGTGTATTACAGAGACCTGAGCAAATGAACCCAAGCATACAGCAATATTGAACATATAGTAATGACACTAATAAAAAAAGTTAGTCTAAATTAAGACACAATAAAACTATAAGGGAAACTATTACAGCACCATCACAGAAATCCATGTTACAAGATCATGCTGTTCATGAGAATGTGAAAAGAACAAGGGTGGAAATCAGCTGGAGAAGCTCTAGGGTGAAAGTGAAGAGGCAGTCCAGACAGACTATATACAGCACATTCATGGCGCTTAGTTTTAAAATGGAAAAGCAGAAGTAGAGTGATTTTTTTAAGATGAGACCATGAAGCTTACCTATGATACAAAAGCCAAATGTCAGACACAAGTGAAAGGTTAAGAAGAGAAAGAAAAGATGGATGTAAGTAACATCAGACACCATGCAAGCAAGAGTCACTAGTATAAGCTAAAAGAGAAGACGTGCTTTTCCCAACTTTATGGTACTATATAATTGCAAATACCGTGGTTGTTTTAGAAACCATGTAAAATGGATAATTTAGCAATATCTCTTCTCCAAAATAACAGAAGAGAACATAAAAGAAAAGGACATTTCAGTCTTTTTGATTAGTGGTGTTACTGCAAAAATTCAAACTGATGAGTCCATAATGAATCCAAGTATTTCCTGTTTCCTTGACTGAATCCCCCCTCCATGTGGCCTTCCAGTATTCATCCATCTAATCAGTTTTGTGCAACTCCTTGTGTTGATATGGCACTCTAATGGTGGGGTCAGTGAATTGCTTTTTTGAATATATAAAAATTTTGACACATTTCTCTCAGAAAGACTGTGTTTATCAGCAACAACTTCTCTGTGAAATGCCACGAAAGCCTATTTAGATTTCTTCTTTCTACAGTGTACTGTCAGAGAACATTCAGCAGGCTCATGAAGAACACCAGTCCTAGTTAATGCAGAAAAATATTAATAATTCATACTGCAAATGGTATCGTTTAAAATCCTCCATTGTGGGACCAATCTGATTACAAACAAAATTCAGATATATTTAAATCTTATAATCCTAGCTCAGATCAAAATTGGCATTACTCAAAAACATATTTAAGTAACCTTAACCTTAAGATTTTCTTCCTTTCTTGATGTACAACTCCTCTTGCACTGTCTCACCAGTTTACATAATTTCTTTCATCTACAGCTTAGATATTGTAAAAAAATACATTATCATTGCCAGAAACATTAAGACAGTGGTTTGCAAACTTTAGTGACAGATTTAGAATTAGAGATTATTTACTTTTTTTTTCCAAATACTTAAGCATTCTACAGATATCAATCTACACCATTATGCACAGGAACTATAGCACACTAAGAATAACAGTACAAGGTTTTTCAAGCATGAAAATCATTGCCTGTGAGTGCAGAGGTTAACATCACCCTGAGAGAACCAGAGTCTACCCAGGATTGCTTCAACTTTAACCTGTTGGCACATCTGCTGCCAAAATCTACTTGCTAGCAGGTGACCAACTGTACTGGTGTTTGGTATACAAGAAATAAATAGACTAACCTAATTAACATACTTCCCAACAACAGAAAACAGTATCAAAGCTTGAACCAAAGTCTGAGATAATCCTTATTAAAGATCTGAGTTTCCCACAGCTTTCACAGACAGTGGACTACAAAAATGATGATTCACTTATTACTGATGTGGGCTTCAGCATATTTGAATGGACAGTTAGTTTCTCTCAGCTCTTCTCATGTGTGAAAGAACTTACGTTTTGCATTCCAATTTGAGAGACAACCTGCATTGTTACTACCACTTACACATCTATATGGTTTTAGTTTTTATTTTGTGAATTTAATGCTGCTTACATAAAAATAAAAAAATTTATGTGACTTTTAACTATGCTTAAAGGTTGTTGCATAAAATGGTAAAATTTAACCTTAGGATGGCCAAGCCAGTAACTTGGCATTCTGATTACAATTTCTCAGGCTTGAAGGAAAGCAAACTATCTCCACACACTGACACCATGAGAAGGAGTAGCAAAGGCAACTACAGGCACAAAATTAATCACAACATCCAAAAATGTATCTGACACTACCCTGTTATTATCTACTTTCTGGTGCACTTGATGCAGACTTCTGCAATGCCTCATAATTGAAAACTCTTACTGTGTTTTCCAGTTATGACAAAACTCTAACTATTGAGCAATGCTTTTCTTCACCACAGACATATACTGTACCACTATCCACAGCATTCTCTATTTGTGGTTCCAGGAGCTGAGTTCCAAGACACAAATTATGATTTCCTATTTAATGACAAATAACAGTATGTTCACTTCACTAAAAGAGCCTTCCACTAAGTGATTTTTAATCAGTATGATTAACGAGGAACCTAAAGGCCACATCAGAGCAAGGGAAAGTACTACATTATAAAAACAAAGGCCTTAAATTTTAAATTTCAGAAAACTGTGATAAGCTGGCTAAGAAGTTCAGAATCTCTTCTTGTCTTATTATCCCTAGTATTGATTGAAGTCTCTCCACCTTGAAATTGTTGGTGAGGACAAATCTATTGAGTCTCATTAAATCCAGCGCAGGAATGAAGTCCCTGGAGCATTTGGGACCACTAAAACAGATGCTATACATTTTAGAAAAATATTCCCTATCCTTGAGAATGAGAACTACAGCTGCAATATGAAATAGATATCAATTTGTTTCCATAAATATAAAGGAGTTATTGTAGAACACAGCACCCTTGAAATTTGTACTTAAACAAAAAAAGAAGGTAGGAGTATGTCAAGTCAATGCAACTTGATAAAACAGATTGCAGATCTTCACATGTGTATGCTGCCCACTACAGCTAGACTTGGAAGAGAATTTGTAGTCCTCAATGGATTTACGCATAATCCAGTGCAAGTTCATGACCTTGATCTGGTTTATCAGAAATGTTTTTTTCTTTTATTCAGTCTACTGTTTCATACTACACATTAATATCAGCACAAAGAGTGGTTCTTCCTAAATGGTAGACTGTTAAGACAAACTTGGAATATGTGAGCCAACCACATTGCCTGAGCTATAGCATATACTGCTTATCTGACCACTAACAGAGAGGTCATTGATCTTGCTGTAAGGGACAATATATCATAGGATGTACACACTGATAGGCTCAATGCCATTCTGAGCAGTAGGAAAATATTCCTTTGTGAATATGTCTATGGAATAGCCAACACATCCTTATCTAGCTGTTGCAGCCTGCATATTATTAATGCATGGAAGACAAACAGAACACACATTTGTCTGCAATAGTTTGCCTTTCTCATTCAAGGGAAAAATAGGCATTTGTATTATTTTTATAGATGCTGAGTTTTCCAAAGGCCTGCTGCGACTTCAGTAGGACTGTGTATCTTGCAATTTGGAAAACGCATGCTACTTTGAAGCATTTATAGTTGGGTAGTTTATACAGTTCTTCTAATTAGAAGTATAGAACAGGATTGTCATGATAAAGGAACTCCTTTTCCCCTCCAGAGTTCTCTCAACTCAATTTGCCAGAAACATTATTAGATCTATTCCACTCTGACTTAGGGAATATAACTTTTTTTTTTTTACTTTTTTTTTTACTTTTTTTTTTTAACATTAAATATTTTTTTAACATAACATGTACCCAAGTATACCCATCAGTTTTCCATAAGTAACTTATAATAGCAAAATTATTTCTCATAGGATAGGTTAAATTCTTTCCCAAATTGAAGTAAGTAATACTGGCAAAATCACTATTTTGCAAGGTAAAGTGACCTTTATAAACAGTTTTGTCACACTTTAAAATAGTCTCATGAAAACGCAGTTTTATTTTATTTCATATGTTGTAGAACTAGTCTGGAAGAATATCTTATAAACACTGATGAAGAGAGTTCATTTTGTCTTCACGTGTCTTCGCATTTTTTTTTTTTGAGTGACTCAAAGGATCCATTTAACATCTATAGAAGCATTAATGGGAGAATGAAAAATGAAAGAAATACCAATTCCTGATACCTACATTCTGGTTTTTTTTGGTTTGGTGGTTTTTTTAATTCTACAATTTACTTTGTCTTGCCCCAGATAGGTAGAAATCCCCCTGCCTTGTACATGTTCTGAACAACTTCGATGGAAGTCTACCTGTAGCTTGGCTGGACTACTGTTGTAGTGAATACAAGACTTAATGCCTATCATCACTGCAGTCAGTGATAAACTTGTGCAGAGTTAAGTACACAAGAATATGCTGGGCACTATGTGCTATAAAATGTTAACCAAACACATCTTTAGAAACCCAGTACTGATTCTGGTTTGACTTAGGCCCAGCTTCACAATTTTATCACAAACTGCATACTCTAAGTAAGATGATAAAGGGAAACAACTGTTTTTTGAAAAAGCACTGACAGTACACAATTTCAGAGAACAGTTCCAAGATTGGTAGAAGGTATGTGAAAGTTGTATATACAACTTCTTCCTTGTCTTCTCCCTTCTCAATCTTTCTAAAAAGGAAGGAAACAGATCTTCTCTATTTCTTACAGACTGAAAAACACATCCATATAATTTGTTACACTCAAAAGGAGTTCTGAGTAGTGCACATGTGACAGCTCTTCAGGATTAGCATTTTTGCCGGCATTCATCAAAAATATGAATCTGTTCTGTAAATGTAAATACAGTTTAAAATTTTTAATTAGCTATCCATTTAAAAAGCTATTATGGCAACAGTTTTTCCAGTTAATTTTGATAGAGCAGGGTTTTGCACCTTTAACCAGTAAAACTGTTTGACACTCACATAATTGCATTATTTACAAGTGAAAGGAATTTTTTCTCCTAAATTATCAAAAACAAATTAGAGAATTTATAATTGAAAGCTCTAGGAGAGGAAGAAAAAGAAAAACACAGAAAACAAAATTACATAAAGAAATTTATATGCTTGGCAATTCACTCCCATTTTTCTTCAGATGCAACTAAATCTTAATTGTTAAGGCTCATCAATTCAATGCAAGCAAGGGGCCCTATATACTGGGATGTAATTAGACCAATAAACTCTGTTACTCCGCCAACCATATTTTGGTAACAATGAAGATCCAGAGATCTAACGGAGGCAACACTACACAGTGCTTTGATTACTCTGTCCATTGATAACGTACATATGGATATCAAAATGAACCCTGTGATCATAAAGCAGAATGACATACTTTTTCATATGATGTTGTTTCAGCTGTGTGAGCATCTTCTTGGTCTTTCAGTACTTTTTGTGTATCAGTATTGAGAGCCTGAAGCTGCTTTATCAGCTCAGCCTGCTGTGCTGTATGTTTAATGTTTTGTCTGTAAAGATTCTGCAGCTCCTGTAACTCCTTCCTGTGCAAAACAAGCAATAAAGAGAAATTAAGAAAAAGAACAACAATGACCTCCATTAAACAATTGTGTTCAAATAATTTTATTGTAGATAATGAGCTTCCTATTTTCATTTATTTTTCTGTCAATTGCCTTATCAACACTAGAAGTTACATATAAAATATTTATCACATGCTTTTGTGAAATATCTACAAAACAGTTAAGTTTCAAAATGGAATGCCTTTCAATTTCCCTCTAATGCTCTAACTGCTCTAAAATAAATGGATTTTCACTACTGCATCAACACTTTCTAATCAATATTCAGTTAACTCTTTAGCAGTAAGTGTCAAAATGTAAAATATTTAGAACACATGGACTGTAAAATAAGTTTAATTTTCTCCTTTTAAATTAGACCATCAGGGAAAAAAAAGTTTTTCTTAACTTGCAGAGCATGTGTAACACAAGTCTGTTTTCTGAAATGCATCTACTTTGTATGTCTGCTGATAAATTACTTTTTGTCTGCAGGTACAGCATACTGCAACAAGCATAAGCAAAGTAAGTAAACTTTCATCTGTATTATAAAACAGAACAATAAAAGCTCTATAAACACAATAATAGGAATCGTGTTGTAATGCAACCACAGGATAGATCTAATATAATCAGTCTGCTTGAGAATTTTACTGTACTGCTGATAAATCTTACAAATTAAGGTGGAAACAAAGATCAGTAACTCTTACTTATTATAAACGATTAAAAACTTGGAATATTTTCTGTAACACATGTTAATAGTTCAGATGACTCCATTAATCCCTTTTAATATATTTTCTACTTAATTATCTGTTTAATTCACAAGCACATTTCACATTAGTGTTACATACAGATACTGAAATACAAGTTTATCACTCCAACTAATTTTCTTCCTTACTTCCTGAAAGCATTTTCTTGGTGACCTCCAACACATATGCAACTTCTCTGTGCCTAGAATTATCACCAACAACAAGATATATCACTACATTTTTATAATACTGCTGGAGATGTCCAGTCAAAGGTTAGTGTACAAAAGATTGTATTTTTCTGTGAAACCCCACAATGACAAAGAAATTATTTTAAGGGAACTTTCCAAAAAACATTTCTTAAGACCTGTGCCACTACTTAATATGTTGATTATTCACTGAAGGCACAACATCTGAATAGTTATATAAAAATTGAAATTACATGTACCACAATAGCACAGTCAGACAACTTAGTGTTGTTCAAAAAGTACTGTTTAAAAAAGCCTGTTAACAGGCCAATACAGGAGAACACTTTAAGGACATGTGTACTTAACAGTATTTAAGTCCTACTGTTCTCAATGAGATGTAAAATAGCTCCTCAAAAATCACAACGGTACAGGTGCATTAAGGACTCTTTATATAACAAAACCAAAGTACAACTGCAGTATGTACTTCATACGTGCTAATTTAATTCTGTTCACAAGCACAGCAGCAGAAATAAGAACACAGTGATATATTAGCACTTTCTGACACCCTGTATAACAGGCTTCCAAACAAGCACTTGTTTCATTTCCCCGACTGTGAGTATATACTAGAAAGTGACACATTTTGCACTGCAGTTACAACACAGATTATATTAATTTTGCACAGGTTCTCCAATCAGATCTTCATTTTGTTGTGGAAGGGAAAAACATGGGATAACGTTAATCCTCAGATACTGTTGGAAATGTTGGTAGTAACTGTTGCCAAGACCACTCTGCTATATTGCTGCTCTTTAATTTGTATGCAAACGTTAATTCAGTTATCTGTGTCTGTCACCTGAGAATGCACAGTATTATGTGTTCTCTAATGGTCTGCCCACAAAGTGTATTAAGGTCAATGGGAATCTTTTTTGTTGACTTTATCGTGCTTTGAGTCATATCCTAAAGGGGAGGGGAAGCTAAACCTTGCAGCCACCCAAGAACTGCAGCACAGTAAGAACACATGTTAACATGTTTGCTCATGTTGAATTCAAGGATTTTTAAATGTAAGGAAAAACTCAGTCACAGTTCCATTACACCACATTTTAAAAATCAAACTCTATTTCTTCATACACATATCCTAACTTGCTTTATTTTTCTTTTTTGAATAAAAAGTTGCGCAAACCAAAACAGTTGCAATCTGAAAAATTCTTGAGACAGAGAAATACACAACCACTGTATTTAACTTGTGGGTGTACGTTACAGCTGCTTTTATCCTCTTTAGGGAATGAGGTACTATTTTTACATTGTAAATCCACAAAGGGAACATTATTTTATTTCATTTTTACACACGAAGGAGGAAATGATGCTCAATCTTACCAGGAATTATTCAGCACCAATGGTGCAATACAAATAAATACACAGAATGAAGCACTTTTGATAACAGACAGGCCAACTTGGTGAGGGCAGCTTTAAACTAGGAGTGGTGGGGGACAGAGATGTTGACCAGGTAACAAGGGAGGGAGTTGTGGCCCGGGCTGGCAAGCAAAGGGCACAGGTTGGTGTGGACAGGGAAGACCTCGTGATGAACAATACAAGGCTCAGGGAGACGACCTCAAGTGTATGCACATAAATGAGGGAGTGCTGACAGGACATCGGTATGGGGGAGTCTCTCAAGAGTCTTCCTGGGAAATAAGCACAGCTGGGTGCCCATCTGAAGTTGCTGTTCAAGTGCACACAGCATGTCTGCATGGAAGATGACAGGAGGAATCAGAGATCTGTCTGCAGTTGCAAGGGCTCATTGGGATCACAGAGATAAGGTGAGATAACTCCCATGACTGGAGTGCTGCCACGCATGGATACAGGCTCTTTAGGAAGGACAGGCTGGGATGGCAAGAAGTTGCCCTTTATGTGAAGGAGTAGTGTAAATGGATGGAGCTCTGCCTTTGGATGGGCAATGAGCCAAATGAGTGTGGGTCAGGTGTGGGCAGACCAATGCAGATGACGTGGTGGTTGCCTGCTGATCCTTTCTGATCAGGAAGAAAAATGAAGTCCTCTTCAGAAAACTGGAAGAAGATCCATGTTTGCAGGGCCTTGTCTTTATGGGGACTTTAATCACTCCAGTATATGCTAGAGGTACAATGCAGCAAGGCACAAGCAATCCAGGAGGTTTCTGGAGTGCTTTGATGATAACTTCTTGCCACAGGTGATCAACAGGCTGATGATGGGAGACACATTGCTGGACCTCACACTTACAAACACAGAAGAACTAGTCAGGGATGTAAAGGTCAGGGGCAGCCCTGTCTGCAGCAACCTTGAGATGATGGGAGTTCAGGATCCTGAGAGGAGTGAGAAAAGCAAAAAGCAAGATCACAACCCTGGCTTTCAGGAGAGCGGACTTGGGCATTTTCAGGGACCTACTTGGAAGAATACAGTATAATACCGGCCTGGAGAGAAGAAGGGTCCATGGAGCTTGTTGATTTTCAAGGATCACATCCTCCAAGATCAACAATGGTCCATTCCAATGAGCAAGAAGTCAAGCAAAGGTAACAGGAGGCTTGCATGGATGAACAAGGACCTCCCCTGACTAAACTCTGTGTAAAAGGAAGGATACAAGATGTAGAAGCAGGGACAGGAGACCAGAAGGAATTTAGAGACATCATCTAAGCATGCAAGGATAAGGTTAGGAAAGCCAAAATCTCTTTGGAGTTGAATATGGCGAGGGACATGAAGGGCAACAAGAGGCTTCTGTAAGTACATCAGCAGCAAAACGAAGACAAGGGATAAAGTGAGCTCACTGCTGAAAACAGCAGGGGTTCTGGTAGCAAAGGACATAAAAAAGGCCAAAGCACTCAATGTCTTCTTCAGCTCTGTCTTTACGCAAGTGGTAACACTTGCCTCCAGCAATCCCAGGTCCCTGTGACTCAGTCTCAGTGGAGGAAGATCAGATCAGGGAACATTTAAACAAACTGGACATGTGCATGGGACTTGATGTGATGCACCTATGAGTGCTGAGAGAGGCTCAATAATCTTTGAAAGGTCATGGTTATCAGGGGAGGTTCCTGAGGACTGGAAGAAAGCATGTCAGTCCTATATTCAAGAAGCAGGATCTGGGAAACTAGAGCAGTCAGCCTCACTGCAGTCCCTGGGAAGGTGATGGACCACATAAAGGACAAGAAGATACTGGGAGTAGTCATCATGAATTTACAAAGGGGAAATGATGCTTAACTGACCTGACAGCCTTCTCTGATGAAATGACTAGCTCAGTGGATGAGGGGAGAGCAGTGGATGTTGTTTATCTTGACTATAGTAAGGCTTTTGACACTGTCTCCCATAAAATGCTCATAGACGGACTCATGAAGTATAGGCTAGATAAGTGGACAGTAAGGTGGACTTGAACCTGGCTGAACTACTGGGCTTAAAGAGATGTGATCGGCGGCACAAAGTCCAGTTGAAGGCCAGGCACTAGTGGAGTACCTTAAAGGCTAACATTGGGGCCAATACTTTTTAACATCTTCATTAATGACTTGGACAATGGGACAGAGTGCACCATAGCAAGTTTGCTGATGACACAAAACTGGAGGCAGTGGTTGTTTCACCAGATGTTTGTGCTGCCGTTCAGGGGGACCGTGACAGCATGGACAAATGGGCTGACAGGAACCTCATGAAGTTCAACAAAGGGAAGTACAAATTACTGCCCCTGGGGAGTAATAACCCCATGTACTAGCGCAGGCTGGGGGCTGACCAGCTGCAAAGCAGCTTGTCAGAAAATGCCCTGGTGATCCTGGTGGACACTAGGTTGACCATGAGCCAGTAATGTGCCCTTATGGCAAAGGCCAATGACATCCTGAGCTGCACTGAGAAGACCATTGCCAGCAGGGGGAGGGGATCCTTCCCCTCTATTCAGAAGTGGTAAGACGCATCTCAGTGCTGTGTCCAGTTCTGGGCTTCCCAGTACAATAGAGACATGGACATACTGGAGTAAGTCTAGTGAAGGACCACAAAGATGATGAAAGCACTGGAGCATCTGCCATACTTAGAGAGGCTGGGAAAGCTGGGACTGTTCAGCCTGGAGAAGGGAAAGCTCAGGGGGAAATTATCACCATGTATAAATACCTGATGGGAGTCTATAAAGAAGATGCAGACAGACTCTTCTCAGTGGTGCCCAGTCACAGGAAAAGAGGCAATGGGCACAAATAAGAAACACATGAAATTCCAGTTAAACATAAGAAAAATGGTTTTATCCTGTAAGAACTGGAACAGGCTACCCAGCGAGGTTGCAGAGTCTCCATTCTTGAACATACTTGAACTCGACTGGACACCATCCTGGGCAGCCTGCTGTAGCTGATACTGCTCGAGCAGAGGGCTGGACCTGCTGGAGCAGCGGGACTACACAATCTCCAGAGGTGTCTGCCAGCCTCAGCCACTCAGTGATTCTGTGTGATTCTGTTACTAATTTGCTTGCGGCGTGCTCAAAGAGTACACAAAATCAACCCCATGATAAGCAGAAAAACAGCTACAAGATAAAAATGAATTTCTGATCAAAATATCTATTAATATGCTCACTCAAATCAGCAAACTACTAAGCACTCTACAAGAGAGACACCTGCCTGTCACTGCAGCAGGATAAGGATGTCAAGTCCTAAGTAAAATGATACTCTCAGGCAAGCATGTAACAGAAGATATAATCAAAAATTGCAAATTGGATGTAACAAAGGTAATGAGTTGCATTTAAAATATATGTGCCTATAAACACACCCATATGTATATATGCATCTATACGTGCATACACAGATATATAGAAATGCATACATCTACACATAAAATATATAAATTGTATCTGGATGTGTACATGTATGCATACAAGTAGGATATATGTATAGAAATATAGGCACATATTGACAAAATGTTTCGATATACTGTGCACTCTAAACAAGCACAAACACAAATTTAAGAAAAAAGTCACCATCAGCAGCACTAATTGAAAAAACAATATTCTCTCAGCTAAGCACCAAAATTGAAACACTTACTAGGTCTAATTTTTCCCCACCACCACCACCCTCCCCGTAAACAAGCACACCATGATAAGAGTATTTAACTCCATTTAATATTGAAGTCACCAGATGTTACTGAGAAAAAAAACACCTCTCTGTCTCTAATCTAACACTTCAAGACTAATACAGTAGGAAACCAAGAAATTTACAGAAAGTGAGCTGCACTCTTCAAGTCACAAGGAAAAGCCTGCTATGAAAAATATTCAGGTTTTTCTCAAGTCAAAATAGAAGAGCATAACTAAATTATTTCAGCCACTAAAGTAAGATTACAACAACCTTAGCAGATTCTGCTTTAAACATTGCAAGATTGACACTACATGAAGACGCTACAAACTGGACTGCAGCAAGACTCAAAAGATTTGACACCTTGTCCTGCCAATAATAATATTTAAGATTCATACTGTTTTTTAGGGTGGAGATAGCTCTGGTGCTCACATCTGACAAGAGTGTGAACTAAAGTTTCCTCCTATCCTTAAAAGATAATATTAAATAAAATCTTTATGTCCTGCACATACCAACAGTTTAAGAGTAAACTGTGGCTTCCCAGAGATGTAAATGAAATGAATAGCTACTGTCACTCCAGAAGCTACATAACTGTGCTGCAAATAGTTAATGTTCATCACACCTACCACTTCAGGTGATGTTGTCGGCTTTGTTTCACCACCACAGTTTTGGTGAATATGCTGGGATTCTGAGTAGCTCAGCTACCGCCATTACCAAGGGAATATAAGAGGTTTTGGGGTAATTCAGGAAATCTCTAGATTCCATTACCTATAGTTTAGAAATACAACACAGTGACAGGCACTATGAATTATGGCTTCTCAGGGGAATGGCATAGATACTATGAAATGCTTTACAGCACACAGCAAAGAATAACCTGAAAATCCCAGAGCAGCAAAATAAGGACTAAGTAGAAATCCAACTGCCTCATAACTTACAGCGTGGAGGTAAACAGTAATAGCGCGGGGAGCGGGGGTGTGCCAAAAAAAAAAAAAAGCAATATCATTACAAAAGAAGTGGTTGTAAAATGATCAGGGATAGATTTGGACTAGAAACTAATCATAGGAATGAAGTCCTGGCACACACTTCCAGTAAGAACACAGGGGCAAGAAATTCTAATTCATTTCAGAATGGAACTTACTATATTCGCAAACTGTTTAATATTTCCTGGATACCTGTGACAGCAAGGCTCAAGTCTCAGTGAGTCAAGCAAACCTCTCTAGTTTGATGTTCAGAGTTCCACCAGAGCTCTGTGCCAGTGAGACACAGACCACTGAGTGCTCAGCAGTAAACACAAAGTTCTAAATCCCAATATTTAGCATAAATTTAAAACAAAAATCCCACACATGCATTGGAGTTAATCTTCAGAAACAAACAGCAAGATTTAACGTTCTTCAAGAACATGAAAATGGAAAGGCTACCAGGGACTTGAAATAGACCCAGAAAATCTGTACTGAATGCAAACGTGAAAAATATAACAAGGAAATGCATTTCACAGCTACTTCAGGATTTTGAAATTAAACCCAGTGAGATCAAGAGTGCTTTGCAAAAATAAAGCCAGCAGAGAAAGGTGGTGGCTTCTTGAAGACATCCGCTGTGCAGGATGGATCCTGTAAATACTGTCTGTTCACTGGTATTAGAAAATTTATCTTCCACACCTCAGAAGTATGTGACAGACTTTTACTGACACGGGGTGGGATTTTCAAAAACAGCTGCTATTCTGTAGGACCAGAGTTAGACTGGAATACTTCTTCAAAATTTTGGTCCCTACTAATTTGCTGAAAAAAACTGCCTCTTAAAAGAAAACAGTCCTTTTAGTGTCTACAGACATAGTTACTGTTAAACTGAAAAAAACTCTTGCCAACAAACTGACAGATATGCAGAACAGAGCAAGAAGTTATGATTGCACAAGAAACAGAGCATCAGACCAGTTTACACATAGGCCCTTAGAGACTTTCTTTTCCAATTGATTTTAGCATCTACTGTAAAAGTTTCAGACAGTATTACCAAGGTGTCAGCTGAAAGAGTATTTTTCTGGATCTGCCCATACTGCATATGAAAGAAGACACCAAATGAAGGAAGCCAGTTTCCTTCCTTTCTTCTCTAGAGCTTGTCTCTAATAATTATGACTGTGCCCCCGGTTTGTTTTCAAAAAAGGGGAGGGTGGGGAAGGCAGGCAGGCAGGCAGCAGACAGGGAGAGACAGAGCAGTGGGGAGAACAGAGAGATTGGCAAATCAGATTGTCTTTTTCAGCTCCAAAAGTTGGAAATTGATCATGGGAAACTGGAGATCGTAAAGGGAGATAGGGTATTTTCCATGTTATTTGTCAAAGAATTTTCTACCAGCATTAAATGAAAACTGACCATTCAATGTGATACTTTTATAAGACTAAGTTTTAAACAAGGATAACTAAAAAAAAAAAAAAAAAAGTATCAGTTAAAAAAAACGAACAATCAAATGCTTCAATCATGAAGTCAACACAGTTCTAAGATCTTGGCGTAGGAAGATACGAAGATGTAAAGACTTTATTTTCTCCTCAGATTTTTTCCTTTAATTCTGGATTCGTTGCTTTCTTTAACCTAGGTAAGAGTTTGGCTTTTGTCTACATAGACTTTTATTATTTTTACTTTTTTTTCATTAAGAACCAATAGAAAAATAGTTTTATCTACATGCTGACACCTTGAGAAGTTAAAGAAAAACTTCAGTATTCTGTATGACAAAAAATACAGAATATTTGAAATTCTTAGTTTGTATTGCTAACTACTGAAACTACTGCCTGAAACACTGAATTCTGTATAATATAAGCCATTTAGCATAAGCCTTCTTTTTTCATAATAGAAATGTCAACAAGAAACTTGTAGCCAAAGATAGTTCATTAAGAAAGATTAGCAGACATTGAATTACAATGATATTGATCAAATATATACATATATATAACCTGTCAAGTATAACTCACATACTAGTGATATGGAAAAATACCATCATTCATTGCAATACCAGTTAAATATCTAAGAAGGAAAACATTTCAGCACACAGAAAAACATATATCATCAGTTTGCCAAATTCTTTTCCATAAATTTAGAAGGTCGGTTGTATGCAAAAAAACATACGGAAAAGGACTTCAAACACTTCAAAATAAGTATGTTGTCCACCTTTTTGTTACCTCAACTTCAGGCCTTATGTTCAAAAAAGTACTTATTTTAATTACATATTTAAACAAGATGTCTGTAACAAATTCTAAGAAGTTGTTTTGCAGGGAATAGCAAAGAATACATTTTGAGAAATTTTAAGTTCAATGATTTGGCCAACTCAGTCTGCAATATCCTAAACTGCAACCAACAAGCAGTAACTTTGCAAACCTTTATTACCTGACTTTAAAAATGTCTTCTTTGCTGTCCCTAGTCCTCTCACACATATATATTTTTCCGAGAATAATTTCAGAAGATAATAAAGCCCACTAGTACATTGATGAATTTCACAAATTTCAGTGATTGCCTCTTTCAATACAATTTCCATTAAACTTGCTTATTTTTATTGACTTTTGAAAACCCAATCATTATATATTTTAAATATGAAAATAACAAGACATCATTTTTCCTGTAAAGATTTCAACAAATACTAGGACAACAATCTAGGTCAGAGGCATCAAAAACCATATTTCTAGTTTTTTCCCAAAAAGACTTAGATATTGACTCCCTACAGTAAAGTTATTTTTGCTTAGAAAGCAAAGAGGAGTGTCCATGCCAATGATTTCTGCATCCCAACTGCAGCTCTTCAGGCATAACCACAGTTTGAGTGAAAATTGAAGGGAATATTATTTGTCTAACACAGGAGTGATAAACACTGTGCATGCCTCTGAAACTAAGAAGTGAAAAACGGACAATTTCCTGACAATCCACTTAAAGTTATTAATTGTCTTCTGCCATTACCTTCATTTTGAGGAATTCAGTAGTCTAGTCAATTCATATAATTCATTCTATCCTTCATTTCTCTTCCACGACTCAAACAATGCAGCACTAATCTTACAGATTCAGTGTAAAGAAATTGTGTGTGAGGCCTAAGATAAAGCTTAAATCACTGCACTTTAAACCTTTAACACAGGCCTATGTAGACTTTTGCTGACTTGTCAGATTTGACTCTAATTAAAAAGTCAAAGTTAGGCTTAAAGCTTTTCCAAGTTTAGGGCATTTAGCCTTTCCAATTAAATGTTTATGTCACTAATCATATTGGTATTTTGTTACTTTCAGTGGAGATTGGTAGTTCTCTGACCCAATGCTAACTACAGAAGTGTAATTTTTAAAGTCCATCCCTACTCAAAAACTGGTAACAATATACTAAGAGTCAAAATATATCGGAGGGAGTCTACATAAACTGTCATCTACTGGTAGACTTCCAAAAGCTTTACGTCTTGCAGAACAGAATGGTATGAAAATACACTGTTGCACAAAAATACCTCTAAAGCAAGATACTGCTTTGTAAGTGGAACAGTAGTCTTTTTGAGAAGATTCAGACTTAAAGGTAATGAAATAATGAAATACTTACTTAGCTCTGATCACATCACAATCCTTTTGGGAGAGTTCTTCCTGTTTCACAGCTACCTGAGATGACAAGTTACTGCATATACTGCGCAACTCTTTCATTTGTTCTCTTGCCTCTGCTAAATCAGTTTCCAAATTCTGCAAATAAATCATTTGAAATGTATTAAAGATAATGTATAAGAAAGAGTTAAAGTCTACTATGTGTGTTATCTACGTACATAGACATATGGATGTGCACATACATGCATGCATATATTTATCATGGTCTAAGTAAATATATATAGGTATATGTGCAGGTATGCATGTATGAAAAATGTGAAATACCAGGAAAAAAGGTATATTTCAGATTTTAGGTGGCCACCTATGCTTTACTGTAGGAAGTTTTCCTTAATTCATTTGCTGCATGTGGAAGGAGAGTCCTGAATCAAATCTTTGCAAAGCAACAGTACACTATTTAACAAATGAACTGATTAAACTATCTGAGCCTTGTTTTCTGTGTAAACAAACAGAAAAAACCCAGTCTTAACAAAAAACAGCTATACATTCATTGTTTTAAGTTCTTGAAAAATTGCGCAATATTGCAGACATGAGCTAAGAATCATGGCTACAGATTCATTTTTGAGACTACTTGTTAAATCTGCTCTGATTTTGCACTTCTAATTCAGTGCAAGGAATAGTTTCTTCAGGAAAAGAAATAATGTACAAGAAAACTACTGAAAATGCTCATTGAAAACAATGTAAACAAGCAACAGTTTGCCTTTTACAGTAAGCCTTACTGTAGAAGTTAGCCAGCAAAGTGTGAAGGTGTATCTGGGAAATACAGCAGCAAGGCAGCTTTACTCAAGCAAGACTTCGATCTTTACATAGTAACCTTACTAGAGTTCTCTGGAAGTTTAGCAGCTTAGTAAAGTACTTCAGTCCTTAAGAAGCTTCGTATGACTATTCTCCCAGAGTGTTTTGAGGCAAGAATGGAAATAGAAATATTACAGCAATATCTAGAGCAGTGTTTCAGTAGGTGGCAATGGCCTTAGACCTGCTTTGGTATTATGCTACTCACAGACACAATCACTTGTTCTCAGGAAGGTAAATATTCCAGGATTCATCAATAATTTAAAATAAATACCTCCTAGAAGGAAAGCATGCCTAATCTACTGCCAACAGTATATTAGTTTATCTTCCATTTACATATAGACTTAGTTAAAGAAATAAAGAAATGCACATTTTTCTCTTTCAGCAAAGATGCCTCAAGTATTGAAGGTATCAAAACATTTTTATAACTGAAAAGTGAATAATTAATTGTCTTTCTTTAAAATAGCATAAAAATGTCTTATACATATTTGGATGTATCAGAAGGGTACTACAATCAAATTCTTTGAATCATGTCCTGTTAATAACAGTAACACTAATGTGAGGAAATGGCAAAATTCATGAGTGAATGAGGTACGAAAACTATTTGTTTCAGGATAAATCTCAGGCTATATGCCTGTTGTACCCAACTAATGAGTCATCATTCAATCTCAAAGGCTGGGTAGCAAAAATTATTTTTTCTCAGATAACAAAAGGTTTCAGAATCATAGGAGACAGTTCATTCTATAGACACATGAAAATGTTAAAGTGTAATAAAGTATTTATAACTTACAGCCAAATAATCTTAGAGGTTCTTCTCAGTGGTATTTTTTCCACAGCAGCTAAAAGTTATTGTATATGTGAACACAAATTATAATAGTTCACCTTTTCTGTGAATAAATCCTATTTGCCTATCTTTCACACCACACTATAGAGTTGCAGAGGTTTTTCATGCTGGAGATTAAAAAAATATCTGATTTTACCAATGCTTAAGTTCCCATCATCATTTGCAGTGTGCAATACAAAGAATAGGTAACAAATGACTTTGTCATAAACGCAAGTTTAAAAGTTATACAACGGCAGAATTTAAAAACAGAAAAAAGTATCTTTCAGTACTTCACCCCATTTGTGACATATGCGACTTCAGATTTTGATTTCAACTAACAAATTAATCAGGTCAACCTTTTGAACTGATTTTGAAACCTTTACTTCTTTCGGAAATCAGAAGCATTACTGAAAGGGCAAAACATGAAAAAAAGGGGCAAAGAGGGACTGGTTATACAAATAGCTTATATACTGAAATATCATATGTTGAGACATTCAGCAGAGCTTTTGTACATTAGTCAGAAATCTAAAATTATGACATAACCTATAATCTTTTACACTCAATTTCTGAGTATTTCCATTTTTTAAAATCATGTGGAATTTACTATGTTGCCTTTTAGTTAATACAGTAGCCAAGAAGGTAGTTTCATTGCATAAACATGCAGTCTGAAAGTTTGCTAAATATAAAATCTCCTAAACTGGATTTTCAGGTTAAAGCTAATTTCAACTGTACATAGACTGTTTAGAGTTCAATCTTTTAAAGCATATTAAAGCAAAGTAAGTG
Source organism: Mycteria americana (assembly GCF_035582795.1). Lineage (NCBI taxonomy): Eukaryota > Metazoa > Chordata > Aves > Ciconiiformes > Ciconiidae > Mycteria > Mycteria americana. The sequence continues at coordinate 29,214,665 of NC_134396.1, read as the reverse complement.
CTATGTAAAATACAGTAAGTTAAAATACCTAATAATTCAGTTATATGAGGAAGAAAATGCTTATTTTAGAGAAAAATACAAGGCAGTAAAAGATATGACACTTCTTTATAACAGTACTCGAAGTGAAGCATGAAAAATAAGTCTAGTCATTATTTCTAGCCATGAAAAGTGGTGATCCTAACTAAAATGAAATGAAGATTAATAGCAGTATAGTAATTTAAGGTAAAACCTTACAGGAATATTTTAATCACTTCAAGCCCAAGATCTATAAACTCAGAAAAATCAGAGAAAAGGTGAATTTAAAAGAACTTCAAACATGAAAAGCATAACACACAGACAAGGTGTGAGGCAGCACAGTTGTGCATAGATTATGGACTCACTGTGAATGAACACTAAGGTTTTGTTATTTGTAGCTTCAAACCGTAGAAAATCACTTTCAAATACAGCAGCTCTGTTTTCATGTTTTTTCTTGTTATGTATTATGACAGAAGGGAAAGTATTTTTTCAAGGTCCCATCAACAAAACTCGCATTCTTCAGTGGAACTAATATCCCAGGCTCCTCTTGACAGAGATGGCTGTTTCTCAGATTGTTTCATTTTAAAAGAGAACACCTCTCCCTGTTTCTTTAAAAGCTCTCACCTCCAGACTTCAGGAACTTTGCCAACTAGAAGGAGGGGGAAAAAAAAACCAAAACCAAAAACAAACAAACAAAAAAACCCCCACCAAACAAACAAAAAAAAACCCAACAAAAAAACCCTAGTAAGCAATTCCACTATCTTTTAGGTCACCTCCACTTCAAATCTGCTAGTCTGACATTTTTTGTGTGCACATACAAAGCCTTTTGTGACTGTCTCAGTTTGGGAAAATATACATTGTTCTTATTATTAAACAATAACTTAAGTAACCTCCACCCAAAGAACAACAAAATAACTCAAATCCCTAATTCATTCTTAAATACGGAGACACATCCATGTATAAGATGGCTGATAGACAGCTTTTCCACTTGTGCACTTTTGGGAGCTAATATAAAGCTAATATAAGCCCTGGGAAGCACAGAAGAGTAATTCTCAAGAACTACTCTAAGGCAGAAAGCAAAACCCTATGTTAATTTTCTGTACACTGTGCATTATTTATATGAAGGTATATATGGGAAAGACAAACAATAAAAGACAATTGCCATCCTTTTAGCCACCTTATCAGGTCTCTTCCTGTTACTCTGCCTCACTCAGCTTTTGGCTAATATAACAAATCTTTAAAGAAATACTCCTTAAATGGACAAACTAGCCATAGAAGCTTTTTCTCTCAGTTTGAAAATGTTGAATTTTATACCCCAATTCATCTTATAGTAGCTCTGGAAACAACCTGTCTTTGAAAGTGACAAGTGACACTTCTCTGCACAGAAAATGGTTTAAAGACTGAAAAAAATGGGCTAGTAACACTTAGTTCAGCCTCTGAACAGAGGGCCACGTTTCCAAAAGAAGAATCTGTTATTTAGACCTAGCATTTATATCATCTAATACACATTTTAAAAACAATGTTGGGGTAGCTTACATTGGTAAGATTTCATTTTATTCTTTCTCAGATACAGGAGACTAACATGAATAGTGTCTGTATACATCATCCTCAATAGTGTTAAATACAGTGTTTATTACTGAAAAACGTACAAAAAGACATGCTGGTTCAACTCCCAAACTCAAGGCTGAGAGGCAGAACTGACTTTCAGAAGGGGATATAGTTTCTTAATTTAAATTATTTTTATCTATAACCATTTTTACAATCACTTGAGAACAACAATACAATACCATTATTGAATTTGCTCATAAATTACTTTTTAAAAGCATTTCAGGGACATGTTATATTGGGGTGTATATATTAGAACATCATCTGCAGCCCAATATCGTGTAGTGTGATAATGTTGTATTTGGCCTCTGTGGTTAAGGAAATTATTATTCTTTATTGTTTATAAGCATCCTGTTAAGAGCCAATCTGGCATCCAATATTGATTCCTGAGTGTCAAGTAATAGAAATGGGGAATGTCAGGAACAGAGAGAGAAATTAATTTGAACTGAAACTTAAATTTTCAAGCAAATATTTACAGGAAGAGTATATGTAAAAACAGTGATGAACTAAAAAAAAAAAAAACCTCTGTGCATTTTTACAAATTATTATTTTTATAAAATATTGATAAAAACCAATGAGACAACATATTACTACTTCCTAGAGGTCAAATATAACATTTCCCTCTTTGCAGATAGTATTTTTAATATGCTTCTCAATCCTTGCAATAGTCTCGTGAGATAATCAACTTCATCTAACTCTGTCCATTAGCAAAGGTGTATGGTCACTTGTCTAACATCACAGAAGGTGGGGGGTGAAGGCAGAAGCTGGGGCATCAGACCCATGGACACATGCAGGCTAGCAGGGACCTGAGGAGGTCTCCAGTCACAGCCCCTGCCTAAAGCAGATTCAGCCAGGGGGTCCAACCGAGCTGCTCAAGGCTTTACAAAATCAGGGGTTAAAATCTCCTAATGATGGAGATGGCCCAACGTCCATGGGCACCAGTCCCACTCCAGGGCTGTCCTCCTTGGGGAAAAGGCTTCTCCTTGTCTCCAGCCTCAGCTTTTCCTGTTTCAGCTTGTGCTGCCTCTCAGCCTTCCATCACGCAAAGCTGTGAAGAGCCCAGATGCATCTCCTCCATCCTCTCCTGTTGGTGCCAGAGATGTTGTTGGATGGCCCCAGCCCCAGAAGCATCCCTTCTCCTGGCTGAACTAGCCTGACCCCCAGCCTCTCCTCGCAAGGCAAGGTCTCCAGCCCCACTGTCTCACCTCCAGACAGTTTACTGATGTCTTTCCTGTACTGCACCTAAAAATCAGTGCAGTATCTAGCGTACCGAGCAGAGGGGGCCGATTCCTCCCCTGACTCCTGGGGCCATACCCTGCTCTTGCCTCTCTAGGCACTGCTGGCTCTCATTGCTGCCTGGGTGCATAGGGCTGGCCCCGATGTAGCTTGCTGCCCACCAGTGCCCAGGGCTGTCCCCCAGAGCTTATCCCCAGCCCCTGTATGGCTGCAGGGCTCTGCCTTCCCAGGGCAAGACTCATCATTTGTCCTGGTTAAGACTCCTGTTGGCCCATTTTTGTCAAGGTCGTACTTCCATGATTACTTTCCTTGTGATTCTCCCAGGGACTGAAGTGAGGCCAACCAACCTTTGTTCTTGGACTATCCTTTTCATCAGGGGCCTCCCCTGATATCTATACTACTTTTGAAAGATGATAGGCAGCAGTCTGACAGTGACATCCTCCAACTCTCTCAGCACCCTCGGATGCACTTCAGCTGGTCCAATGGATGTGTACTAGTCAAGTTCTCCCAACTCATCCACTTTTAGTACTTCTTGAACTCTGCCTCTAGGCACAAATGCTTGGGGGAATGTTGCTGGAGAAGACTGAGGCAAAGACAACACTCAGTACCTCTGCTGTATCTATTACCTGTCACTAATTCACCCTTCCCTTTCAGCAACAGGCTCCTGTTTTCCTTGTTCAGACTTTTGCTACTAAAGTAGTGCAAGAAACTCTTGTTATACCTGTCACCACTTGCAAGTCTCAACTGTAGGTAAGTTACCACCATCTTTGAGTGCCCAGACTGAATGTTTCTGAACTTCTCCTTTGTAGCTTTCACTGTTTCCACTTCCTGAATACTGCTTTCCACCCCGACCCTACACTGGAGTTTGGTTGATTAATTCTGTTTAGCCAAGCTGGTCTCCTAATACATCCACTTGTTTCCCTGAGTATCAGAGTGGACTATACTTGGGCTTGGAGGAAGGTGTCTTTAAAGACTTGATAATTTTCCTGAGCTCTTTTACCTTTCAGCGTTGCTTCTCATGGGTTTCCACCTACCACTTCCCTGAACAAGCTGAAGACTCTCCTTAATTCTAGGTCTGTACTGTGCTATTCTCCTTCCTTCATCTTCTCAGGATCTTGGTCTTCACAATTTCATGGTCACTATAGCCAAGGCTGCCATTGAATATTATTTCCTTAATCAGTCCTTCCTTTTTTGTGAACAGCAGATCCAGTTGTGCGTCATTCCTTGTTGGCTCAGGGAATACCCATCTCAAGAAGTTACCTCTGTCATACTCTAGACACCACCTTGACCTGTTTGTGACCCCAATCTGAAACACCAACACTACTTATTCCCATCCCTGGAATCACATGGCTGTGACGCAACTTTCTCTCTTGAGCATGCCTTACCAGCCAGGAAGACAGATACACGGAAAATTATTCTGACTTATTTCATTGAAGGTGTGGGTAACAGTGATTTTCAGTAATTTAGCCAATATTACAAGCACTACGTGTGACAACTTGAAAATTATTAAATCAGTTTACTACCCACTAGATTTTCTCCCCCAGGTATCAAACAAACCATTTGTTGCCCTGGGAATCCTATTATCCTTTCATCATAACCACTCCAAAGGCCTCAATTTGCAAGAACTTTACTTCCCATGTTAACAGATCTGAATGAAGCTCTTTACATCAGCACAACAATCAGAAGTGTCACCAAAAACACTGAATTGCTAGTGGAGGAAAAAAGATGTTTCTGGGCAAGATGTTGATTAGATAGTTACTACACTGAATATACCAGGAGGTCACGTACTTTGATAATGTAAAAGAGCACAGCGTTCTAAGCGTTCATTAGCCATGTAAATAAAAAGAGTCCACTAAATAGGCATGTATATAAGCAGCCATCAAACACTTTGATACCATCCTTGTGGCTTATCTCTTACAGAAATTTAAAAAGAACTTGCCAATTTTCACCAGCAAACAAGACAAAATATCATTTAAATAAAAGACACAATATTCTGTACAATAAAATAAAAAAGGAAATAATTGAATGTATCATAAACAGTGAAAATAACTTTTTAATATTATACGCAATAATAAGGCCCCTCACAGAGGGGAGCCCTCTGGAGGCTAGGACACCATTTATTCAAAACTGCAGTTAAAGTTTTAAAGTATTCTTCCAAAACAACAAATATCAGGTCTACTGCAATCAAATTATAGGTAAGTAGATTATACATTGAGAAAAAATTGTGAATTATAATACTTTTAAGCTTTTATTAGTTCACATATATATATATATTTTATCTTAAAATACAGTATCTTTTATTTTTTAATGATTACATTTTAAGATTACTATTTGAAGTCAGATTCCTGCTTTGCAACATCAATTTTTAAAAAGCTGTGGGTCTTAAGTGAAGGAATGTAAATGAATGCAAGTCCCCACTGGTAGATTTGAATATATAAGTTGTTATTTAAGGAAAATAACTTGTAGTGCAAATGTCTGGAGAAGTTAATTCTGAAATAACATCCAGGAGTCCATTCCACTTCGTACCTTTATTCTTGCATCATTGCCAGATTTTTCTGTTTTCCATTGTGCCTCCTGCTTCCTCAGTTTCTCCAGGTCATTTAGCAGGTCAGCACAGCATGTATTTAATCCCTTATTTTCCTCCTCCAGGTTTTTTATAACCAGTCTGTTTTGCTCTTCCTTCTTCTGTGCACACTCCTCGGTGTCCTGTAGAACAGTACCACAAGGGCCGATAAACAAAAAAAGTGAGAACTAATCAGCAAATATAAACTGTGCAGTTTTACCCTCACAGCAGCTTCTTCTATATTTGATGGCCAAGGTCACCTGTGTACTTTTATTGGCCTCTTTCATGCAGGTGGAAGGGTCATATTTTTTAGCTGGATGACAGCTTTGATGAGTACACATTTGCAAAGAGCCCATTAATTGATCAAGCTGCCTTTGATGCTGTCCCCAGCTATTTTTGAGACCCACACAGACATATCTTCCCAGACCTCGGCTTTATCAATTAATAATGCCAGTCCCATCAGAATCTAATTACAAGAAGCCACATCTTCACACTCTCCTACTTTCTTTGCTCCATTTCCATCATTAACTATTTATCTGAAAGTTATAAAGCTTGGATTCTTGGCTTTAAAGCATCTTCCTCAGAGTTGGTATGTGAGAAAACGGTAAGGTATAGCAAGGCCTAAGGCAATTTTTTCTCCAAGCTTGTCACTTTCTGTGCCACAAAGGCTGACATAGCTTAAAGAACTACTTCAAAGCTACAGTCTTATGAAACTATGTACAAGTCAATATACCTTAAGTTCTTGGCTTTTATCTTTAAATTTCTGGTTCAAGTTACTGAATTCATTCTTCAAACGGGCATTTTCCTCATCCACAGCAATTTTTCTCTGTATTAAGTTGTTTATCTCCTGCTGCTGTCCTGTGAGTCTCTATTTAAAAAAAAAAATAATATGTTAACAGACAAAAAGCAATTGTAAAAGAACACGCATGTACTGGATTTGAGACCTGTGCATTTTAGAGCTATGAAATGTAACAATCTGATATATGTAGTTTTATAACATTATTTTCATTTCATTAGTACTTTAATCATACTCAAAATGACACAACTACATGACACAGTAGTGTAAACGAGGAACTGAGTATCTTGCTGTCACTAAACAAAAGAGCCCATAAATGCAGAACTGAATGGAAATTATTCAGTCAAGCTTAGACAAAGACAGTCATTTGCAGAAGTTATATTTGTGGTTATGGGCTAAGAATACATTAGAACACTGTTTCCACTTGCACTTTTAGCATACCAAAAATCAAGCCAAAAAGTAGAGTTCAAAATTCTCCAGAATTCGTGAAGATAATGAGAAATAATTATTAAGTGAGGCAACTGAAAAGATTATGATACAAAATAGTTGTAAAAAGGGAATTAAGTCTAACTGAAATTGCAGCTCAGGGAAAATAATACAACTCTGTTCAACACAGACAACAGTTTAGTGTACCCACGCATACTAAAATCACACTGCCAGCAAAAAAACAATTTCAACTTTCTGTTTTAGATACTTGCATTCTATTCTTATGACATTCGTAGTAAAACACCCTCACTCTTAAATGCATATTAGAACTCTGCATTTTTCTTCAGGAGTCTGTTTTAATTCCACATACTGTTTAGCCCCTTCCCTTCCTAAATCAAAATGGCATTTAACTAAGACACTTTCCTAGCAGTAACACTGTAACGGTAGTAAGAAACAGATTAAACTTTTATCTCAGGACAAAAAGGCAACTGTTTGCCTTTAATATACAAGCTAAATGAAATGTGTTCAGAAACATACGTTATGAACAAGAGGATTTACCTTTAGATTATTCTACAATACTGCTGATAACATACACATGGGTTTTCAACCTCCAAATGGTTAAATCTGGTTCACATGTCAGACATGAAAAACAATGAAAATGTGCTGAGAAAAAAACATGTAAAACAATACTTTTGAAGTCATATCCAACAACCATTGATTTTAAACTTACATGTAACAATTAGGGCAAAAAAAGTAACTATGTCACCACTGAACTCAAAGTAACTCACTCACAAGAAGAAACACAGGTACTATAGGTAGCAGCTTTGCATACAAAGCAAGCTGCACAGGGATAAGCAGGGCTCGCTCTGCGTGTTGAACAGCATCAATGCGTTGGCATCCAGAGCACCCACACTGCACAAGGAAACTGTTCACAAAGCAATAACCACAGAAGGATGGGGCAATTCTGAGAGCCTGAGTGGCAGTTTGAATCCCAGCTTCCCCTCAAGATACGCATGCTCTTCTCCCTAGTCTGCACAAACAACTACTAAGCACAATCTTCTCTGCCCTTTCTGCTGCACTATGTTGTAACATTTGACAACTAGCTTAATAGCCAATAAACTACCTTTTTCAGTATGACCAGAGTTAAATCACGTAAAAGGCATTAATTTCATATATCTGATTATAAGACTAAGGTTGGCAGAAATAACTTCTTTATGAATTACTATTTAAACCACTAGTGAGCTACTGTGACAGTAAGGCATGTGAAAAATATATTTGAAGATGTGCAGTGAAATTAATCTACGTATTAAGCAAATGTCTTAGTCAAAAATATACATGACTTCATTTCTTTGTGTGGATTGTATCTTTCCCTCCTTGTTTGTTTCATTTTTTACCTTTTAACAGAGACCTTTATGGTAACTATTTCCAAATTACTCAGTGTCTGCCTCTCTTCTGTAGACCTCTTCACTTTTTCTACACATCACATTCTCACTTTCCTTGCAAATATTTTAATTGACCTATTTCCTGTCCTACCACCATCTCCAAATCTTTTTGCACATTGTTCCTCCATATTTAGTAAATTTATTTTATCCCTCTGACCACTACTTCTATTCACACACTGTTACAAATATGGTAACATTTCTTACAAAATGAAAAAAAAAAACAAAAACAAAAACAAAAAAACACACCCCACACCACACTACATAGCAGAAAATATGTCCAAGCAAGAACAAACCCTGCAACCGGTTCAGCATAGGAGAAACGTAATGTAATCCAGGTAACTTGTGTAGCAAATACTGAAAACAACCAACCATGAACAGACAATATTAGTAAACAGGGTAGGGAAGCATGAAGGATTTTTTTTTTCTGCACTGAAAATTTCACTTTATCAGGAAAAAAAAAATTATCTTTGTTGTACCTCATATTTGATAGCAGCCACAGTAGAATCCAAAGAATATATAAAATTATGTACTTTCTAACAGTAGTCTTCAAAAACGTGGAAAAGAAAGTGGCTGTGAATTGAAGAGAATGGAAAAGTGAGAACAAAAATTGAGAGAAAAGTGAAAGAAAGCTCATATTGTGGATTTTTGCCTCAGATGTCATTAATTCCAACCAACCAAGCAGACACCAAAAAAAAACCCAAAAAACAAAATCCACAAAAACACCACACGACGCAGAACTAGCTTGTATTTAAAACAGTGTTTAATTGGCAATTTAATCTCAAACCTATAGTGTACTTGTTTATTTTTTATAATATAGCTAACTCCCCTACAGAGACTCATTCTACAGCACTGGCACTTTGAGCAGATTCCAGTCAAAGTTTGCCTAAGATTACAGATTCATAATCAGTCTTCCACTTCCTTCAAAGAAAAACTAAACCTGAACTTCAGATTCAGAAATTTATATGAAATTTTTTGCAAAGACATGACCCAGTGCATAAACCTTCTCAGCCTAGTTTGTTATCAGCAGACATTAAGGAAGGGATAATGAAATTTAGAAACCCCTCTTAACTAAGGTCTCCCCTCTTTCATATTTTGAACCTACCCAACACCAGGCTCAATTTTCACTATTCAAAAAGCAAAATATTTGCTCTTCAGATATATTATTACAGATACAGGAACAAATCATTGCTGGCAGAGATGATTTAGTTACATCTTTAAAAAGGTATGAATCCACACTACCATGGAAAGCATCAATTATTTTGTTTGCCTCCCTCCTACTCCTCAGGTCCTCATAGAATTTGAGTACACGGCTCCTTTGAGTCTTCCTTCCAGCTCATCACTACTTGTTTAACATTTATCAAGACAAAGTCTATATTTGAAGAACACCCTTCGAAGTTCGACCCATCTGAAAGAGCCTATTGGCTTTAACAGAGTTAAAAGTTCACAAATACACGCTCTCACAAAATCTCAACGTGCAGCATCAACTCTTTAAGGCATGTAATTTTTGAGTACACAAGCTACGTTGTTTTACTACTTAGTTGCACTATACACTGTGCTGAAACTGGTAAGCATATGTGTATTTGTGAAGTGAAATCAAAGATCTTTGGGTCCTGTTTGGAATGGGAAGTTTTCCAGCAATTAGGAGGATGAATGGAGACATGAAGGTAAAATAGTGCAACTAGCTATTTCAAATGTTTGTTCCATATTGCCGAGATGAAATTTTAAACTCAAATAAGCTACTTACCTTGTATAAGGTAATCAGACAGATTATCCTGAATCAGACTTGCACACTAATTACTTATCCCCACAACTGACCCACTTAAGACTTTAAATCAATCAAAAGCCAAATACACTGTATCAATCACTAAGCACCAAACTCACCTGAGTAGTCTACAAAGTCATCTACTGCAGCAGTAGTTAAACATTATTTAGGCAAGTTATACCTGCATGGAAAAAATCCTGTTATGTTTCAAAGCGTTTTTGTCGGGTACCACTTTGTATGCTCTTATCTTTTCCTCTAAACCAATTGAACTTTCACTCTCATATCTGCTCATTTCACATACTTATAAAGAAGGGGAAAAAAACAGGAGCATTACTCAGGAGCCATGACTGGGTAGAAATAAGGGTCATAAAGAATTTCTGAGATACAGACAATTAAGTAAATTATCATCTGTCTTTGCCTGTGCAGCTGTTTTTGCACTTTGCTTCCTCAACCTATGAATTACCTTGTATAATAGGAGGAAGAAAGTAAAGACTGATTTCTTACAGCAGAGAATACTAGCAGTGTTCCTAAAAGACTACCCTACTCTGGTAGGCAAGTGAAACAGCAGAAAAAAACCATACCTGATCAACACATGAGGCAACCTCCCACATGAGCTTATTTTGACAGACTTCATCAGATAAAAACATTCATCAGGAATTCATCTATTCCCACAGTATGTACTGGTTTTGTCTAGATACCATAAAAGACAGGCTAATGCTACACAAGATGAATCTCAACTTACATTTTGCATTGACTGCAGTCGTACTTGTTTGAATACAACATGACAAAAGCAACATTCAATGGGCTTTTGACAGCTTGGTGCTCAAGAATTATGAAAAAACTGATATAACTAAGACAATTAGAGTACACTTCCAAAGGTTTTTCCATAAAAAAACTTCCAAATACAAGAAAGAAAACTGTACTCTAGAAGTGAATTTGCTCTAATGAAAACCAAAGGAATCAGATTTTACCCTTTTGTTTAGCTGGGAAGAATCAAAGAGTATCCCTTGTATACTGCTGGAGCCTAGGATGCTCCAGGCAACAGTACATACAAAGAAAGAAACACTGTGACCCGGTGGAGAAGGTCTTTTGATGTTTAAGAGGACTGTCATTTTTTTATCCTTTCCCATGGTATCTCTTTATCTACAACACAATTTTTTTTCTTCCCTAATGTCAAATTGTTTACTGACAAAAACTACTTCTTTTTTAAATACCTTCATATCAATCCGCAGAGGAAGCAAAATCACATGCTAAGTCAAAATGAGAAAATGAAAACTACAGACCAAAACTGAAGGGGGAAAATAGTCCTTTTTTGTCTTAGCTTTGAACACCTCAGAGTCTTTTCATGGCAGTAGGATGTTACAATTATCTGTCAATATTTCATGTGAATAGATACACAAAAAGTTTTTTTAATTAAACTTAATTTTTATCCAGTATGAATTTAGATGGCATACTCCCATATGGAGACAGTGAAAGTGGCAATAAAAGCATAACTCTCTAACGCTAGGAGTCTTGTTTCCAAAAAGAATATGAGTTAGGATACAACTACCAGAGTTATGGACTGTTTGATGTTGCAGACATCATCACTGAACTTCTAGTCTTCAGTGAAAGATTTTTTTTAATCTGCTACATAAAATGCATGCAGAAAGGACTATGAAACAACAGCTGTACTTGCTATTACTGCATTAAGTGTTCTCCAAATTTTTTATACTCGGGCAGGGGTGATGGGGACGGATGGACACAACACTCATAATTCTGCAGTTTGAAATTTGATCAGACTGTATTACTGAATCAGTATTGCGTACCTGTCTCTATAGAGGTTCATAAAATACAGATAAGAGCGGGTTTTATTTCATGTTAAGAAGTTAACTCAAATACCTACCGATAGTTTATCAAAATATCCCTAAAAATCATTCTAGCAGAAATGCAAAGCTGACACACATATCCTTCATCGTTGCTGTAAACGATACAGAAATGCACCTTGTTTCTGTCATTGGCTGCTGAAGCAGTTCATGAAAAACCTCAGGTCTCTGCACCACAATATTGAAAGGGTCCATCTATGACTGCAACGAAGGGACATGCATTTAATTACCACTACCAAAGGGATCAAGGTAACAAATAAACATTGTATTCTGTGCTTCTTCATTACATTCTTTACCAGAAGCTTTCACTGTGCAGTAGTACACTTCTAATACACCACACACACAAAAAAAAAAAAAAAAAAAGAAAACAAAGTAACTGGAACTGATGAAAAATTGAAGTATTTTCCCCCAAGCAATGACTTTTAATGAAATCATGACATCTTAAGCAGAAACAAAATTAATTAATGAAGTTATTTTATTACAACTTAAATGTGAAAATATAATTTTCTTTTAAACTTCTTTTCCTCAAAATTTCTACTTCAAGATTTACATATTTATTCTCTCCCTTTCATCATTTTTTCCCCATCAGGTAGTTGAGGTTGACTTACCACACTTTTAACTTTCTGCCCTCCCTTCCAACTTTCCTTTTTTTCTAGCAGGAATTGAACAGTAAGTAGACACCACTAAAAATGTGCCAGTAACATTCACAGCTTTCCTTGATTTAGCTTTGTCAAATTCCTCTTTAGATTTTTTCAACTTTATTAATCCTCATGGTTCTAAACTTGAACTCATATGCATGTTTAATAAATAACATTCCCAGTCATATTCTCATATAGTTCTCCCAAATAAAGAAAAACACAAAAGAAAAAAAATAAAATGAACAAAAGAAATCCATTCTCTTTCATCTCATGACTATTCATTAGATTCTTTAATTATTTTCAGATGTAGGATGAACAGAAGTTCTATGTAAATAATTCATGAAAAGGTAACCATATGTTATAGAAGTCATCTGCTGCATTTTGCAGTCTGTATGGTGTCCTTTCATAGTCAAAATGACACTAGCTAGTTACAATATAAAACGCAAGTTATTTTCAAATCCATAATGCTCCAAAAGTAAAATGCCAACAGTGCTATCTGATTCTATAGTATCCTTCCAACGGATGCCTGTATTCACAGTTAACTATTCAACTTAGAACTTGACTCCTAACAAGGGCACAAAAAACAAGGAAAAATAGCAACTGACATATAATGGATTAAAATGTAACTCATGCAACAGTATTATGAGTACATATCCCATTATTAATTCTGCTTTTTCACACCTGCCTTTACATTATAACAATCTTAAATAAATAAAAAAAAAAAAACAACTGCAAAGAGAGGGGAATTGAAGTGGGGGAAGCTCACTTGATTTTCATAACAACAGAAGTTTGTTTGTTCTTCCTTATCCCATCCCATGCTTTCCAGTACTCCCTGAGATTAAACAATTTAAAGAATTGTTTCTGAGAAAAAGAAGTATAAAGCTGCAAGCAGGCATCTACAAATCCATGCCCAAAATGAATGAGAATTTTTGAAGGCCTATTTCTATCAACAATAGATGTGAAGTAAAACATGGTAACTTAAAGATGTATACAGGGAAAAACATTGTCCATTCAAATGTGCTTACCTACCATTTACATGCTGGAGAAAAATGGCAGGTGTTTTTTGCAGAAGGAAGAAAAGAAAATGAAGATCCTTTAAAGCTCTTTTTTAAGAGGATCGAGTAAAATGGTTCTACAGAGGAGCAGACCAGAAATATGAGCAGCTGACTCCACCCTGCAGGTAAAGAATATGTACTTACTCCTCTACCACTAGTTGGTCTTGCTCCTGAATTCTCACCTGACCCATAGATTAAGGAAGGGTAAAACAGTATAATCTATTATAGACACCATGTTCCCTATTGCTCTCTTTAGACTTTGGTCTGATGCAATTAATTTTGTGTCTTCAGCAAAGTTTGCTATCTTAATCGAACCACCTGACAGAATTTCTTAGTATTTGAACATGTGGTGGAAATAAACTGTGACTGTATGTAGTGTATCAGTCAGTCTTGCAACTCTAGCACCTCACTTTCACTAGCAGCAAAGGCACCATCTCTGGCCAGCAACCTGCTAAGTAGGTCACAGCACTGATAAAACTTTTTTATGATGCGCACCATTTCATTCCACTCCTTACAACTACACTGAAGCACGTTCCTGTTCTCATCCACTAAAAACAAAGCTCTACTGTTCTTTTCACTTCTTACGAAATTCTACAATACTTTGTATCCCTTCTGCTGGTTCCTTCTGCTGCACAGGCACAGTACAAGCAAGCATTGCCAGCGATCTGGCATTTTTGCATTGACAAGGGAACAAAATACTGTTTCTGGCACATGCGCAATAGGTTTGCCATCTCTGAAACAAGGAATACAGAAGCTCATTGCCCTGCAAGGGAACAATACTTAGAGGCAGTTTTTCACAAAAACACACCTCTAATTTGGAAATGAGACAGCACTGCCAAAAAAGAAAAGCTGTAGCTTCATAGTAAATCCAGCACCTCTCCCAGTGTAGCATGTATTGCAGTAATGCATACGCTAGATTTAGATATTAACTGTCCATTTTCCCCTAATGAGAATATGACAGCTCTCAGGATAACTACAGCGAACACTGACAATATAATCTGACAATCTTGCCACAGCTCTAACACCACCTTAACCATCAGCTGCTCTAAATAAATCTCCTTCCTTTTTTGTCTAGTGATTCTCTGCATCAGGACAGCCTGGATTTTCTGTAAGACTTATAACACAGAGCTGTAAAGTGGCACTGTCCAATACATTGATACTTTCTCTACCCCTTCCTCTCTTCTTAGCAGATCTATTTTGAAACTACGGAAAGCAGCAGCCCAGCCCTCTAGGTCAGGCAGCAGAAAATCCAAAAACTTTATTACACCCTATTGTCCCTACCAATTCCAAATCAAAACCAACAATCTGCTAAAATGAGCTTTTCTCTTCTCTTCATTGAAGGGCACAATCTTGATCGAACTGGGTATTTTTTTTCTTCTACACTTTCCTCCTCAGCAAGGCCTGTACAAAGTCCTCAGACTGAGTTAGCCTCTATCTCTGGAAGTGTGCATGACTATGTGAGATCTTCTCGAAATGATACCTACTAGCATCTACTCCTGACACAGCAATATTTCATTACACTCACACACATCAATGCTGTCAGATCAGGTGTAGTAAATAAAGAACAGCTGTTGCTATGATCAACTTTTCTGACAAGCTCCTTCCTAAGTGTGGTCAGCAGATTTGTAAGGGCAGAACCTAATCTCAAAGGACACTGCATGCTTCTTTCTGCTACCTGGTCCTTAAGGAACAACAGTTCTCTTGAACTTGAGGAAATCTGCCTGTATTCAAGCAAGAAGCCACGAAATAAGAAAAAGATTCCTTATTAACAACATCCTTAAAGGGGGAATAAAATCCAGCTTCACACTCTTAAAACTATACTGACTTTACAATTAAAATAAAAATTGTGTCACTACAGCAACCAGATAGTGTACTGAACATAGTTAAGAAGTTAATCTCTTCTACAGCAAAAACAATTTCCAATGGCTTTAGAAACCATTTTTATCTCAAGAAAAAAGGCTACCCTATTGTAACCCTAATTGGCTACATGATAACTGTTCTTACCTGGATTGAACAAGAAATTTCTCAAACTAGATCCCAGCTCCTCAGAGGATGAATGAGATCATAAAGATGACCTCCCCCTTCTTTCCAGGCTTGAATACTGAGCTCTGCTAACATAGGAATGGAGCATTTCAAACCAATGGAACGGGCAGAGGACAAGAAACATCACATTCCTTTACTTAGTGTACCTTTTCCTGTCTAATCCAAGTGCAGCTATCATTTCAGCCTATCTTTGTAGAAACACCACTGAGAACATGAAGGCTGAGTAATAAAGATCCAGAAGCTTTAGCCAACTTCAGGCTTGGCTACACAGGCAAATTAATGAAAGGATGAAGCATGGATTTACAGGACACCTGTATGAACACCCAATATAGCTACTTTTCCATGGATTAAGTAGGAAAACTCTTTCCTCAAAATGAAGTAAGCTACCTCACAGAAACACATTTTCAACTTGCAGAGAAAGCATTCCTACTGGGAATTCACACAAAAGTACTAATGAGCTGTAAAGGTACACTGTAATTTACAGCTTATTAATTTCTTCAGACAAACAAGCCCACAGGTATTAGCCATAGTCATCATACCACCTACCTCAGGTAGCCTTCTATCAGTAAACCAGAATCAGCAACTTTCAACTATTTGAATAATAAATACATTTTCCTCCCCATCTTTCTCACTCAGACCAGCTCCTTAAGAAGATCTCTTTGCCATAATTTTATGAGAAAACTAGAAGACGGCAAGCAGGAAGGCACAAAGACTTATAATAATGCACTGATACAGTTCAAAGGGGCTACATAATACAGATAGGTTTCACCACTGAAGGCTGATCCCTTTTCCAACATACAACTTGAGTAAAATCATCTTTTTAAAGAAAAAAAGTGTCAGTGTCCTCAGATATTCTGTATTTGCAATATCTATAAATCTCATTCACTGGAGAAACTTTTTTTGCAGAGAGTTTATAAACTTAATATAATCTTATCACTACTGACGCATTCATCCAAACTCCTTATTACTGAAATTATCCTCATGTCCCTCATTACACAAGAATAATCAAGGTTATATGCTGCTGGAAATAAAGTGTTTAGATGGCAATAATGTGTGTATACATTTGTCTTAATTTAATAACAGCATTTTATTACAAAGAAAAATACAATCAGGTGAAGGTACAAAAGTTAAGAAAAATTTATTAGTGTTAATTAATGCTTGAAGGTAGAATTATGCTTCTTTCAATTGGACCCATTAAAGGGGCTTTAATATAGATTTGC
Source organism: Mycteria americana (assembly GCF_035582795.1). Lineage (NCBI taxonomy): Eukaryota > Metazoa > Chordata > Aves > Ciconiiformes > Ciconiidae > Mycteria > Mycteria americana. The sequence goes on along the minus strand of NC_134396.1, from coordinate 29,198,002 downwards.
ACAGCAAGCTGAAGATTTTCAAGTGCAGATAATGAGGCAAGCTAGTACTATTTTAACCCCTCCAGAGTATAATCAGTTGATAAGGTTTTGAAGCGTTACAAGGTCTAGGACAAAAAGATTAGCTTTAGTTCCTCCAGATCAAAATTGAAACCTAATTAATTAACAAAGTTACAGAAGACAGAAAAGGTTTACTGCTACTTTTACACATCCTTAATTTCGTCTTCTAAGGAAAACAGGTGAAGGTATTTTAATTTATCTATAGCATGAATGGCAGAAGACTGTTTCCTGTTCCCACATTATCTTCTAAACTAATTGTTTAAATTAAAATATTTTAATGCATTCTTCCAAAAACCTCACCTTATTTTAAAAGGAAAAAAAAAAAGCACCATGATCTATTTAAGACATACACAAATATTATAATATTAAATACACCAGGTAGGAAATGTTTCCAAAGAAAAGGGAGAATGAAAAAAAAGATATGTGCCACAGTCAGCCTTCAGAAGATTAATTAAAATTCTAGGACAGTGAGTTATCCACTTAAAGGCAGCAGTTAGAAATTCTTTTCCTTGAAACACACAGAGAAATTATGTGTATATGGCAAGAATACCTCACTACTGAGAAAAGAATTTTGAATCACTGTGTAAAATAAAAATGACAGTAATAAGATCAGTATAGCAATCTAGCCACCAACCTCAAAGGAGTAAGATTTTTATCACACAACATTTAGAACAAATATGTATATGCCAGATGAGGCACAGCTGTGACCATCAAGACCAAAAGTTACCAATCAACCAATTACAAAGACAAGAATTAAAAAAAAAGGAACAAAGGGAAAAATACAATGGAAAACTCCAATACAATATATTTTGTGCTGAATTTATGTGCAGTAACAGATGGAAAAAATTAAGTGCTTTAATAAATACCGTATTTATTTGAACCTTTGAATGGTAGATTTTGAAATGCTCCACATTATTTCATATTTAAAATGTTTAACACAATATGCAGTTATGCAATAAACTCATGGCAAGAAAAAGAAGTCATACATTTATCTAAAACTGAAGATTACACCATTGTAATTTAGGAAAGGTGCAAAACAGACTGAAGTCATACTGAAGTACGTAAAAGTTCAATGCATGTACTCTGTTCCAGAGATATTAGACAGCAGGAGCTTCGCAAAACTGTGATTTACACTGATTTTTTTACCCTTAAAGCCACAAGTCCCATTCTCATGAATGTTTGAGCATTTTTTTTTCCCGTTTAGGTTATACAAAAGTGATTAGAGACCATATTACTTCTCAGTCATAAGCTTCTAAATTAATTATTTTAGTTGATTTTCAGTAATAGCCATTAAAATGGAAACCCTTCAAACAGTTGAAATATCTCATTACAAATAAAGCTAATTCAGCTCTCAGTGTTAAACAACTACATGCATCTCACCTAGCGTGTGGAGAATATGCTTTCTTATTTATAGTAATTTTAAAAGGGCTCTTAAGCATGTCAGGACAAAGTCTAAGCAGAATACAAGAGAAGATTATCTCATGTTCTCCTTCTAGAGTTCTGTTGCTGTTTCTGGCAGCAATATCCACTTACATACATGTCAAATTATGAGATTCATCATTTATTTGCCTTTTTTCCTGTAGTCAGCATGGATTCATACAATCAGGTGTTTGGTGGCCACTCAGAAATTCCTAGTAAATAAATACCCTATGGCAAATGATATTGTTGCAACTGGTATCTCTGTATGATACACGAAGGGGAGGGAAAAACAGCAGAAGAGATGACTGGATAATCTCACCTTCCTGGAGGTAACAGATTGGTAGACTGCAATATGCCTTGAAGTCTTGCTGTCTATACTTTACAGAAAAGAACATTCATTGTCATTACTGTCAAAACTCACAGTTTCATAAGTGACCTATTTGCATGTTAATTACACAAATAATACCTTTTTCTCCTTAGATTAACAAAAAGAACAAATCCAGAAAAACAAAACGCTCCTTATTACCTTGTTCTCTACGCCAGCTCCAGTCTTTGATTACCAAACTGCCAAAACCACTCCCAAAACTCAGAAAATGATCCCTGTCTTGTTTCAGTCCTGGGGCATCCCAGCCAATGGATGAGGCAAGAAGGTCAGAATGACACCACCTTCATATGCAGCTCTTATATACAGCACTGATCATTGGCACCATCTGGTGCCCTTCACAACCCCCCCACCCTCCCCTTCGAGTCAAGGATACTCTGAGGGAGGTTATTTGAAAGGCCTGTATTACAACATGCATTAAAGTTGTGACTATGATGCAGCTTCTGTCCTCCTCATCTGTTAATTCCTCCCATCCTGTTGCCAAGCCCTCCTTTCCGGGCTGCCACTTTTCCTTGGTTCTAGTTACATTTCCAGCCTCTCTCCACTTCCAGATGGTGACCACATCACACTATCAATTTCAGATTTCTGATCAATTTCAATTTCAGCTTCTGAAATTGGTCTGAAACCACAGAGAGCAATCTCATGGAGGTGCACGCTACAGGTTCAGAAGCTGCTACAGCAGGCAGGCCTTCTTAAAAGCACATTACTGCACACAGAATCTTATAAACTTCTTACACAGGTATTCTCTCCTTCAGCTAAGGATAGGGTAGAAATGCAGGAGTAATCATGCATTGCTGGTTTATAAAAATGATGTGCATGCATGCGCCAGACACATTACAAATCACACCTACAGCCATGAGGACATGACCACACACAGAAACTTCAGTCACTACTGTAATACAAAATAAAAGGATTAATAACCTAAGTTCAGTAGTGTTTCTCGTCAGGCAGCAGATGTATCAGGTTTATTTTGAACAAACCAGAAGTAGGTAAGCTCTGGAAACCTGAGTTTACATCACTAGCTACATAAGTTACCTCAATTCAAGGAAGACCCTCACAGAAATGTGAGGAAATTCACTGATGAGCTGCATGATGGGGCAGAGTGCACTCTCAGTGAGTCTGCTGGTGACAAAACTGGGAGGAGCGGCTGATACGCTGTTCAGCAGCTGGACAGGCTGGAGAAATGGGCTGAAAGGCACCCCATGAAATTCAACAATGGGAAATGAAAAGTCCTGCACCTGAGGAGGAACATCCCCATGCAAGCTTGTATGCTGGGGTCCCTGAACCAATATATGCTGGGGGTTGCCCAGCTGGAAAGCAGCTTTGCAGAAAAGGACCTGGTGGTCTCGATACACAACAGGTTGACCATGGGCCAGCAAAGTACCATTGTGACAAAAACAGCAAATGGTATCCTCAGCTGCATTAGGCAAAGTATTGCCAGCAGGTTGAGGAAGGTGATCCTTCCCCTCTACTCAGCACTAGTGAGGCCACACCTGGAGTCCTGTGTCCAGTTCTGGGCTCCATAGTATAAGAGAGACATGGAGCTACTGGAATGAGTCCAACGAAGGGCCATGAAGACACTCTAGATGCTGGAACATCTCTCCTGTAAGGAAAGGCTGACAGAGCTGGGGCTGTTCAGCCTGGAGAAGGGAAGGCTCAGATCTTATCAATGTGTACAAATATCTGAAGGGAGAGTGTAAAGACAACAGAGCCAGGCTCTTTTCAGTGGTTTTCAGTGACAGGACCAGAGGCAATGGGCATAAACTCAAACACAGCAGGTTCCCTCTGAACATCAGGAAGCACTTTTCCTCTGTGAGGGTGACTGAGCACTGGCACAGGTTGCCCAGGAAGGTTGTGGAGTCTCCATCCTTGGAGATATACAAAAGCCTTATCTGGACATGGTCCTGGGCAACTGGTTCTAGGGACTCTGCTTGGGCTGGGATGGTGGACCAGATGACTTTCAACCTCAACCATTCTGTGATTCTATGAAAAACCATGTATCAGTCACCCTTTTATCCCCAGGAACAGCAGGATTTAGACATCTGAAAGCACACCCTCAACTTTGTCTGTGTTTTTGCTATCAGCTTTATTATGTGTGAAGTAATTCTAATTCTTTTTCTCTTCCTCTATATCACACTTGGTCTGATTATGACTTTTTTCTTATTAACATTCCTAATAACATGGAAAAGCATATTGTGTTCTCCTCATAGTCCTGAGAAGGTAGTCATTTGAGATTTATGGAGAAAAGGAAGGTGCAATATTTATTGTTCTCTTGTGTTTACTTAGCATTTTTTAGTGTTGGATTTCATAATTATCATATTTCAAATACTATGAAGTGTTCAAGTTTTGATTACTTTTCAAAGGATTATTTTGATTTTTATAAAATGAGATCATATTCCCTCAATTTCATCAACGGCTTGGCTCAATACATGGTATTCATATACATTTTTTTACTAATACACAGCACTCAGTTTTGAGTGAACAGTTCAACAGAAAATACACATGCCATAAGGCTTATGTATGACATTTTGGATTTGTCAGTATTGTTTTATAGTTTATGCTAACAGTTAACTTCATAAATATTGTTATAGGTTAGTAACACTAAAATACATAGCTGTATTGCTTTTAGGATACTACATGTTTAGTCCTCATTACTTTAGAAATGTTTTGGTTTTGTATTTGTCAGGATGGCAAATCTTTCCAAACCACGGGCACATTACAAACCTAAACATAGTCAGAAGTATTCTAGATTAAAATCCAAGTTTAGGTCAGTCCATTAGGCAAAATAAGGCAATAAGTTGACAAAACTTTTCAGAAAAAGTTTCATCTAAAAATCACAGGAACTTTTTAGGTGAAAGGTCAACTGTTTGAACAACTCAGAAGAGTTTTAATTAATACTTTATCAGAAGGTTATAATCTCTGAATCACCTGCAACTTTCATCTTAAGGCACAACAGCAAACTATTTTCACATCTTAGGAAATATAAATTTGATGTCAATGATAGAATTTTTCTTAATTGCCTATTTAAGTCTATTTAAACATAATACAAACCTGTTCTAGGGTTTCTATTTTGCTGTCTTTGGCTTGCAAAATCTCTAAAACCCTTCTGTCCTTGACTTCAGCTTTCTGCTTTTCTCTGGAAACAAACAAAAAAAATAGACACTTTATTAGTTGTAATTTGCAGTTAATCATTTGAATTTTTCATGTCCTGATAATGAATGTCATTTTAAAGCACAGAAAATTAAATTATCTGAAGCTGACAGGCCTTGCAGAATTAATCAGGGAGCATATGGCAAGTGACAGCAAATTACATCTGTAAACAGCTAACACAACTTTGTTCAAAAAGAAACAGAAGCAAGAGGTCTTAAAATACATTTTTAAGCAGCTGAAATAATCTGTCTCATTCTTTCCCAAATACAGAAAGTGTACTTGCCCATAGACTGAGCAAAATGCTTTTTTCCCTTCTTGGCAATATAGAGCCACTAAGCTGCTTGGGTTTGTGAAGTCCTTCTCTCAAGTACATGGCATTTCTATGTCTGAAACAACACTTTTGAACATCATGGATAACTATTTTACTATCTTTCACATGGATAGAACCTATAACTTTTACCGAGGGAAAAAAAAAGACAACTCAGAAGCTTGGGTAATAGGGGCAAGCAGAGCCTCTCTATGTGGTTAAAAAGTGCAGGGCTATAATCATCTCTGCAACACTCCGTAGAAAACAAGCTGAGGAGTCATTAACACTTTGTTTAACAAACCACCCCATCTCATTGCTATCTTATTTCTTGACTGAGTTTTAAATGTTGGTGCCCTTACTGACTGCTGTTTTAGGCAGAAAGAAAACAAATGTTGCGATAGTAAGGACAGACAGAGATTCCTTAGCACAAGACAGAGTTCCTATCATCTCCAACAAAAGGTCTGAGAAACATGTATTCCATAAAAATGGCCAAATACTTCAGGCATCCCCAGCGCCACAAGTGACAGAGAAGCAGAAACTCATTCAGATTATCGCTGCTTTTACAACACCGTTAAACTTCCATTATGGCTGCATATCAGCCATGCCTAAAAGCCAGAGAATCCTACTCATGCAACTCTTCCAAAATAGGAATATTTCAGAGGTGGAAAGGCATGGAAAAGTGGTACCCATGACTCTGTATATCTGATCAAAAGTAGATGAGAATATCCAGCTGTGCACAAAAGGCTTCATCTACTGAAGCATTTTGTAACAGAGACCAATAAGGATAGCAGATATATGGGCAATTATTTTTCTCCATTATTATTTATTACTACATATTCTACTGTTATCAGTGATTTTAAAGGCTAAACTACACTATCCCCATAGGCCATCCAATACCATGTTTTTTTAAATAAAGTTCTATGACTGCTAAAATATCTAGTCTGATCTTGAGTAAATAAAGAATTAAATAAAAATGGTATGGAATTTAAAAGAAGGTTTTGGAAACTGAGGTCTCAAGGCATCATAACGGTAAGTAGCTCTCTCCTACTGTAAATACAGCAGCACTGATGTGTTGTAGCACTGGAAGAAAACCAGGAAAAGCCTAGCTGAAGAGATATGTATTTAAATTACATTTAACAAGGAGAAACAAAAATGTATGGGATCTTAAGCAGTTGTATGGCATTAAAAAAATCTACTTCCGTAAAGAAAATAATTCAGGAGCTGTAATGAGCAGAGAAAAGTGAAACCATGAATATTCAACAAGTATTCCAAAAGACATTTCATGTCTGAAAGGTATTTAACATTTTAACTGAGACAGAAACTTAACAGAAAAATGCACATCAGATCTTGACCTCAAAGCATCTGATCACCTGTAATCAGAAGCATCAAGTAATAGTCATGATAGGTTGCTAGGAAGACACGAGCTGTGAAATACATAGTACAGCCAGTTTTTTTATAGTTTCTCTTTGAACATCTACTAGAACTGAACTAAGCAGACTGCAATTAGAGAGATCCATGCAAAATTAAGTTATCTGATGTATTCCAAAGGTTACACTGTGATGTCCTCTGAAAAAAAAACTAAGGACAAAAAAGGGAGCACAAGAGAGAAAACAACAAACAAGTTTCATAATACATGACAGTTAATGATACTGACCCACCCTGCTTATAATGTATAACTATTTTACAGAACTCACATTCTCAGTCAGGTTTTTAAAAATGGTAAAAGACTTTCCGATAAGCTTATAAAGCTTTGTACTAAAAGATATTGGACAACTGTAAAACTTAGGAGTTAGTAAGGAAAAATGTCTGTGAATAGATTATTCGTATAGTACTTATCACAGAAGTTTGTGCATGTTCCTGAAACAGGTATACTGTTCATGATAGGTACTGTACATTATTCCACAACTTAAATGAATCAAAAACTCCCCCAGTATAAAAATACCAATGCTTCTTCATACTTAATTACTTCACTGTGGGGTCCTTAATGGCTATCAACAATTACCCTTTTTCAAAGATACTAATTGCAGTACACAAAACCCAAATATTTTGGGAAGAATGTGTCTCTCTCCCATAAGCATGTTACACCATAATTTATCTCAGGAAGTGATGGAGCTGTATTAATCTATGTCTAAACTGTATTATAGCACTCCAAGTTTCCTCAGGTCTTAATTACAGCTAGACAACTTAAGAATTTAAGATTAGACATATGCATAACTGCTTGATCCAAAATTTTAAGAGCTTCAGAAGACAAAAAGCAAAGCAGGTCTTTACTACAAAGTACTTAGAATAGTAATGTGTGGACACAGAAAGAATCATACAATACAATAAACAAACACATAAGCCCCATGAACCACAGAATAGCATTGCCTCCAGCCCTCAAAAGTATCCTGACCTTAACCGCTGGCTGACATGTCCTATCCATTCTTTGTTCCCACAGTGATGTACTTCTCTCTCCATTTTAATTCAGCTGGTTTTATTTTATATTTCTACTTAAACTAAACCATTGCTCTAACCACGCATTGTATATTTACCATCCATAATATGCAATTGTCTTCCCAACTCCTCTAACCACTATCTACTCTCACAAAGTCAGCCTTTTTTAAAACAAGGCCCAATTAAACACAAATACTGGATAATTAGCCTCTTAACTCAGCTATGCAATCATCACTTGAAAATTTATTAAACTTGTTTTCTAATGGATTAATTGATCTGAAAAACTGATGGGTCAGGTAGATTTCCCAAAGCAAGGCTCAAAAGAACTCTACCATTGTGAGGTTTTGGTTTTTTTATTTTATGGAGAGAATGGGAAGAAAGTGAATAAACCAGCCAAGAACCAAGCAAAAGAACAAACTGCTCTGGAGAACTGAAAAATAGTATGCACACCAAATTCTGCTGTATTATTTGTAGTAAAGAGTTTATGGAGCCTTGTGACTTTAGGACAAGGCTGCACGAAAGAGGTTTGAAGAATAAGGTCTGGGATTGGAGAGGAAAAACAGACCTTTGTTAAAGCAAAAAATGTGCCTGTAACACAGGCACACACTAGCCAATGGTTCAAAGTGCATTTCTAGTTAAACGCAGTATTTTCCTTGTTTATCCGATACTTGGTCAAAGAGTCCTTTGAACAAAGCTGTTGAGGAACAAAGTTTATAAATACAGATCTATCATCATTGTAACAAGTGGGAAAAGTCTAAAGTAAATTCAAGTTGTTTTGGCTTTCTGAGGTTTTCTTTCAGACTCTCAGGACAGCACATGTTGTAGTAATGCCCCCAAAAATAGTTTCACCAGTTACCACCCATAGCTAAAAGAAAAAACTCTAATTATCATAATTTAAGCACACAATGGATGTTGTCAGAGCCTAAAGCATATATTGAAACCTCATATGGAACTTTATCAGCAGCTTCTCCTGCTGGCATGGGACGACTTCCATTGCTTATTACAGGACAGTTCCCCACAGACACTCAAGGTAGTATGACTGACTGAAACTTATGTATCATATTTGGATCTGCTGTTGCACCTTGAAACAAGACTTGATAAGAATTGCAGCAATCCCTGCCTCTTTTTTAGAAGGGTAACAAATATTAAGGAAAATCTTTGACTGACTTTATTAATTGAGCCACTATGTATTTACAATATATTAAAAAATGTCCACTGGAATATGGGGGAAAAAAATTCAGGCACTGTCAAGAAGCTGATGATGATCAATGACTGAGACAAACTCCTGTTTAGCTAATTAGAACCACTGATGAGCAATAATGATGTGAGCTAAGAATATTTGCAGACTTCTTTAGGATGAAAAATGGAGTGAAGAGAGGCTGTCAATTTGTACAAGTTTTAAGCTCCAATCAGTTTTCCCATGAGTACTACCTATTTTAAATGTTTAACACAGATGTATTTAGCTACAAAGATTATCGAGATTCAGCTTCCCACAAAAATGAAGAAACTGAGAAAATATTCTTAAGCTTAACATTTTTCCTGTGTTATGCTATACTTTACACAACAGGACAGGATAATATTGTTGAGGTTTGGTACATTTTTAATGGCTTATCAAAAATGAAACGTTAGACTATGACAAAACATTTAACTATGAATGAGGTACAAAAACAGAATATGCACTACAAAAACCTTGAGATTTTAAAAGACAGAAGTTTGTTGAAGTTTATAAAACACCACGCTTCCTAAAATCTTCAGCAAAAGCAGTCTGGGAAGAGAGGCATCTTGTATTGTACCACAGGTCTTAATCAGTCAAGCAATTAACCATTTGTCAAGAAAAAGTAATTCAAAGTTGTATATAATTATGTCATTTTTACATCAAATAAGTGAAAATAATTTTGACTAATAAATTGAGTTTGCTGTTTACAGGTTTCATGGACTATGTCCTTTCAGTTTTACAAAAGAGCAGGATTTAAAAAAAAACCACGCATCTACAAATTTGGCCTCAAATAGCTAAGAAAGTTAAGGTTACATTGTGATCTTTGGGCTGTGCGGTAAAAGAACAAAAGCTGTATTTTAACAGTACACCTATGTAACTAAAAATAAACTGCTGCTAGAAATATTGTTACTTTTGAAATATATTTCTTTGAATCTAAAGGGCTGCAGAACTAGAAAGGCTACAAAATATCAGCTTGTGTGATGCAGCATTTAATTTGATTACGATCTCTGCTGGTCTTCCAACTATTTTACAGGCAGACTTACACAAGTGCATACATTCAATGTTGGTATAATGAATCGCCCATGTGCAAAGTGAAGTCGTAGAGCACACACTGTCAATGTTACTGTAAATATGGCACCAATATTGTAATTTAGTGTGTACAACCACATCCCTGCGGTTGCAGTCAGTGGTTACCAGAAACAGAAACCTTAATCTTCCAACTAGAAACCTTACTGTGTTTCTGTGTACCTATTAAGAGACAAAAAAATACAGCTGAATAGTTTTCATTTAATTGAGAATTTATTTTCACCTCAGATTCCAGAAGATCCTTATACTTCATGATGAATTATAATTGATGCACATTATAATTTTTTTTTCTTCTACTACTTACAAATAGTACTTTTTAAAAGACTTAGACAGCATGGAGCAAAAAAATGATTTAAATTGATACCACACATTTTGCAGTTTTCTAAGACAGTAGTTATTTTCTATAGCAAAATTGTATACGCTTATTTTTGTTTCTTTACAAAAATAATTTAAGATCAAATTAAAGAAAAATTGTAAAATGAAATTATTTCCTTAGTAAATTATTTATAGAGCCAGTTCTAAGTTCCATGATATGTATCAAAATGGAAAAGCATCATTACAAAAATGTAATTTTTTTTTGCATCTCTAACTTGATTGATTTAATTCATTAGGTGATTTAAGGCCTCTTACTTTAAGCAATGTACATATAATACTAAACATGTTTTACACCAGATCAGTAAAGAAAATAGTGACATTTTTCCCTAATAATTTTGCAAACATTTTTCATCTAAAATACACAAGTCTCTTACAGTGTTCAAAATATCAGCACTTCAGAACAGACTGCTTTAACATCTGCACATCACCAGGGTTTCCCCCAAGGATTTTTAAATGATGCCTGCCTGTGCTGAATAAAGTGCTAACTTGCACCTTGCTTTTCAAACTGTGTCCTGAGCAGCCATCCAGTTGGTACAACACCAGCTGAATTCCCAGAGGCCACTGTTCAATCAGGCTTGACTGCAATTATCATGTCAATATTTTGTGCTCCGATATGCAGATATGCACACATGCAAGCTGCATAATACCTTCTTCTCCATGGAATGTTGACTTATGTTCAATGTTCTGAGAATTTTTAATGAAACAGGATATTAAACTTTCATCAACTGTAGAAAAATCACAATTATTTGACCTTAGATAGAAAGGTTGTACTCTTATGCTCTATTATTCTGTCCACTTTATTGAGTGATAATAGCTAGGGAGTCCACTTTATTTTAAACTCAGAGTGACAAAACGGTAATGGCCTTTAAAAATGTGTTAGATCTTGTTTACTTCCTCATTCTTCTGTCATTCTGTTTCCTGTTAATTTGCACACGAGTAAAATGGCAAGCGGTTTAAGAAAGCTTCTGCAAGCTATTTATCATTCCTTCAAAAGATGCAAGATACATTTTTTTAATTATTTTTCAATTAACATCAGCAATCTATATTGCTCATTCATACAGCACACTCACTTATCCTTTTACATGAAAAGTACTTGTTATTTTTAGTACATCTGCATATCGTCAGTCAGTAAGGAATCTATGTCAACCTGTTTAATGTTTCTTCCACAATTTGCCATTCACAGGATGCAAACCACAGCGTTAAGTTCCTGTGATTAGCTTTCCAAAATTATTTTATTATTTCTGATCATCTGCTCTTCAGCCATGTTTTTGTCCATTTGTACACCTTTAGACAGATGTAACTCCCCAAGAACAGCAACAAAAGTCTCTCTTAATCACTGGCTCTAACATTCAAGTTGCCACTCTTTCTCAGAGTGGTCTGAAATGATAAATCCATTCTTGCTCTTTGTTAAGACTTGCAAGACACGGCACACTTGGAATTCAGGTGTGAAAAAACATTTACATAAGGCAAGCTTGCCAAATGTAACTACCTCCAAGGGTATCATCTAGCGTAATACAATCCCCATTTACATCTACCAAGTCTTGTATCACTGCCACAGTTTGATCATTAACGGATCTTGCTACATCTCCCTTCCAGAAGAAAGGAAAGAAGTCAGCCAGAAGCCCTAGAGGAAAATTAGAGTCAGTTGACCTGTCAAGATTTCATGTATTATAAGAGAAAAGTCTTAAAGGAGAACTCTCCAAGTTTACCAAAACATTTCAAAACCTTTGATACTCTCATCTGAATCCCAACTCTATTTGAGTTTACACATGCATTTACTTGTAAAAGGTACTTTCTAGCACTTTTTTTTTTTCAACTCATCATAAAAAAAAAAAATGTTTCAAAAGGTAGTGAACTAGAAATAGCATACTCTTTACATAATACTGAGATCAATAGTATTTAAAGTAGCTGGAAAGTATACTAACATGAGTAGTACTTTTACAATGGCTTGTTTGAAAATACCTGGAGGCTTTTACATATCCCAAAGGCATTTCTCATTTGCACAGTAAAGATAATTTTTTGTTTATATCTGAATATTAAAATGGGAATATAGTTACAGTTATCCAGCAAGAACTGCAAAGACTGCTGAAAAGTAAAATATCGTTGGTGTATTATAGAAATCAACAGCACAGCCATAAAAAGGTACCAGCTACATTTTTACAATTTTAGGGCAGGCGAACTTCTATTTTGGGACCATGAAAGCACTTCAAAATAGCAGACAAATAATGGAAACCTACTATTAATTCCCCCTATGACCCCCAAATGATGCTTTTTACATTTTCCTGGTTTGAGAAAAAGATACTATAAGGAATTGTCTAATGCTACAAATACAAATTAATGCTACAAATATAAATTACCTGACTGTATGGCTAGTACTGCCCACTCAATTTCTCCCAATATCTATCTTCTCTTTTTTCTTCATCACACATTCATGGTGTACAAGGTTGTAAGTGAGCATTTTGTCCTTTCACACTTGCATCTTTTTATTCCTGTTACTGTTATCTCCAGAGGAAAGTCTGGCTGTTGCTTTTGTCAATTTAAAGACTGAAATCCACTAGACAATATTGTTTGGTTCATTATATATATGACATAGGATACACATGACTATGCTTTCTTTTATTCTGTCTGCTTCCATCAAGCAGCTGGCTTCTGATCTCAGGTAGTCTGTAACAAAGATTTGGTGGGCACTGAAAGTTTCTCGGTTACGGAATTTTTGGTGGAAAGAACACACAGAAAAATTAAGCTATGCAAACATTGATGGTACTCATGTCACACAGCCTCAAGCAGAAACAACAAAAGGTTTAAATCCTTTTCATTCTGTTTCTATGTATCTCAAAATCTCCTAGTAAGCCAGGGCAAGAAGGAAAACTTTATCAACTTGGACAGGACTGAGTCAATGTTGTTCCTAATATAGATGAGAAGGGAAAAAAGTCTCTAAGAAGACTCAAGTTGTTTTTTATCAGATTTCAGTGTAAATTTTCAATTTCCAGCTCTTGATACAACTGTGTAGAATAGAGAAAAATAGGCTATGAGCAGCACAGATCTGCCAAGTGACATGCTTCAGGAATCATTTTGCTTATAACTGTTACTTGGTAATCCCATCTTTACCCTTTAAATCCACACATTTTTCCGAGATTAACAAAGCCAGAAAATCACTTGTCCTGTAATTTTCTGGACAGCAGCAGTGCTAGGTAGGAGATTCCCTGGAAATCTAATCAACGTATTGGAACTGAGATAAACTGACACTGTAGCAATATTAAAATATATATATATATATATATATATATATTTACTGCTATAAGGCAGGGAATAAGACAAAAACTTTTCTGAAAGGATGAGAGTGTGAAGAGGTACATTCACGAAACAGAAGCTACCTAGGAAAAGATTACGGAAAGTTATAGCTGGAAAAGTTAAGAGAGAATATATGGGGCTGTAATTTGGTTGTGCACAAGATTCACAGGTAAAGCTGGGCTAGAAATTATTTCCAAAGCAGCAATTAGACTGTTCTCAGGCAAAAGAGATGAAGCTGCATCAATTACAGAGAAAAATACACACTATTGCTCCATCTGTCCAATCAAAGCAACCCCAAAGTTCAAAGTCGTGATTAATAAAACTCCTATATACTGAATGGGTTTCATCCAAACCTATTCCAGGATTCTCTGAGGTAATGATAACACCTAAAAAGATGCTGTGGAAGCAGTTTCTTCTTTCTTAATTCCTTAACTCTGAGAAAGTTATGGGAAAGGTATGATATAGATGTATAGCCCTGAGTTCACAAGAGGTGTTCTAAAGCATTAGTGTTATTCTGAGAGGACATAAAAAACTAGACAAGCACCTTAATAGAAGTATGTTGTCACACTTCCACGTAAGAGTACCAATCACCAGCCTCTATACAAAGTGCAAAGCACATATACAGAATATATCTTTACCTTCATATATAATAGACTATCATTATACACCATATTCCTGCGGGAAGTCTTCCGAGAGGCTGAACACTACATTAAAAGGGTTTCACAAATATTTCGTAGCATTGTAAAAAAATTCAGCTCATTATCATGCTTGTGGGCATCAAGGTGGCATGTAAGAGCCCCATGTTCCTTGTATCAGTCATGATAATGCAGACGCAATTGTCAATTTCTGTTCTAAATAAAGTATAAAATCATTTAAAGCAAGGGATAACTACCAAGCATAAAAATATTCCTAGATATGAAGAAGAATAAACAGGAAAGACAGACTGTATCTTATACAGGCGTACAATTCAAGAACTCCAAATAATTCATTGTATTCAACACTGTTTAAATGCATGCTTTCTAACATCTCTATGCGTCAATTTGTCCTAACATCCTGATTATTGTTTATATGCAACACAGATGAAAAATGTTAATATAAGCCTGAACATCTCTGTTTCTACCTTACTAAGCTTCATGTGAATGAGCTAACATTTTCCATATTGTTCACCTGTCTATAAAATCTGGTTAAGGCGAAACAATTTTTTAATGTTTTCAATATACTTGTGCTTATATACATGTAATATATGTTTACATACATTAAATACTGTATTTATATATTTTAAGCAGTTCTTGCATTTTTTTTTTAATGTTTGAAGAAGGAAGATTGATACTACCACCACTGTCCTCATGAAAATATGACCAAATTTTGTCATGAAACAATTCAGTAAGAATCTGCATTTCAATATAAATGAGGAACACTGTAAATCTGTTCCTAAGTGGTCCTCATATATTAAAATTACTTCCCAAATCAAAACATCCAAGCAATGTGAAAGTAGTACACTGTCCTAACAGCCAAGCTACTTCTCTCTGCAGGTAAGTGTCCCAGTACAGAGCCAGAAGTTATTTGACACCATCGTTGGTGACCACATGTGAATTCTCAGGTAACAGCTGTCTTAAAACAAGCTGCATGTGCTTATACCATCAATTTCTTACCCTGGATATGAACACTTGAGAATATTAACTCTAGCTACATGATCACACCGTATTTTTTGACAAAATTTTCATTGCTTTATGCAATGCAGAAGATGGGACAACACTATAGTGAATACACTCCCAGCTAAAGAACTCAATGCTTCTGTTTTCAGAATTGGAAGAAAATTTAATGATCAAGTCCAGAATGGAAAGATGTGAACAAACAAAATGTGCCTTTCAAGATCAAAGCACTGATCCCAAAAGAGCTAGTACTTCTCCTGGCTCTACAACAAGCTTCCCAAGTAATGCTGGCGAGCCATTTAAAGAAGTTAAAATCCACTTTTTCATTTCAAAAAAAAATCCACTTTTTCATTTCAAAAAAAATCCACTTTTTCATTTCAAAAAAAATCCACTTTTTCATTTCAAAAAAAATCCACTTTTTCATTTCAAAAAAAATCCACTTTTTCATTTCAAAAAAAATCCACTTTTTCATTTCAAAAAAAATCCACTTTTTCATTTAAAAAAAGGGAACTTATGCATCCTGAGAGACAGAACAGACAAATCTTTTGACCATAAGGTCAAGTGTTTGAATTCTGACAGTCACATTACCAACTCATTCACATTCTCCGTATCTTTGGCCTACTAAAATTCTAAATTTGTAAATATTAGCATTCTAAAACAATCAATCACATATTGTGATGATTAACTAACATTTATAGCAATCAGATGATAATATGCAAGTACCATGAGAAAATTGTCATCATTAATATCACAGAGGAGTAATAAGTAAACTGCATAGTCATCTCTCCTCTTACCATGTCTTAGCCTTTCACTTCTTTAAGAATGCAGATAAATGTAACTTACATATGTAACTGTTATCCAACCACTTATGACACTGGAAAATGTCCTCTTGCTCTTTCAATAGAAAAACAGAATATGCAGTACATTTATAATTTAAAAATTTAATTCAACTGCAGCACAGCAACCTCAGTGAAAATAGATTTTGAAGTATCCTTCAACTTCTACCAAAAAAAGAAACTTGTAACATATTCCAGGTATTCTTGACAAAATTTAATAACGGAATTTTTGTGACACATTTTTAAAATCCTACATAGTTCTCAATTAAAAAGATAAAGAACATGGTACCAGCAGCGGGGTTTTGTTTGGTTTTGGTTTTAGTATCATATTAAATCTTTAAACTCACCTCTCCACAACCAAGCTGACAGCTTGAGTAAGATCTGGATTTGACACTTGGAGACGTTTCCACAGGGACCACACAAATTCTTTATCAGCCTTAGAAAGAGGAAAAAAAGACAAAAATACATGAAATGTATGCTATGCCTTTTATAGACAAAAAAGTTATACTGTGCATATGCAAAAGACAATTACAAAAACCCCTCTATTTTAGTGAGAATTCCCTGCAAGTTACTCACTGTCCTGTGAATAAAAAAAAAACACCACTGCAAACAGTTCTCTTCAATAAACAAAGTTTTAACCATATAGAATATGAAGGAAGACAAACACCTACAACCAGTAATAGAAGAGTACACAACATGACATAAGGCAGCAGAAATCAACATTATTCAAACAAGGCTGCCTTTTGCTATATCAATTACTGGTACTTCTAGCAGTAGGACCCAATTTCTCTTAATAAACATTGGGCCTGGAATACATGCTTCGACATTAAGTTTTAGCATATGCAGCTCAGATTTATTTCAAAATAGACAGTAAATCAGTCTTCTAACATATGCTCAGCTAACCTGCATTATATAAAAGCTTCTGAAAAAATTCTCAAGTGAGAGTAAGAAAACAGTGTTCTTTAAAAATACACTGAAGAAAGTTTGTGAAAACTAGATGTCAGCTAAAAGCTTTTCCAGATTTATATTTTCTACTACACATAAGTTGTTATTTTGCACTGGTGTATTTTTATTCCAATACAGTTTTATTACTGGAAGCACTAATATTGATGTAGTTATGTTAAAAACTAAAACCATAATGTGTTAATTATATAAAAATGTTAGGGAAAAAAATATCAGCAAAAGATTAAGACAAGGAGAACAATAAGCAAGCGTATGTACATTCACCATGGGCACGGACCAAACATGCTAAAAACAGAATAACACAAAATTAGAAATTAAGAAGCCAAAACCGTCATATTGGCAGCTAGATCTATCCAACGGGTAAAAATCGCAGGAGTGCAGCTTAGCCTACCTTTTACTATTTTTTTAATGTTAAAGAGAAATAGAATTTGCATGAGGACAATACATGACCTAAAAGGAAAACCAACACTACTACAGCTATCCATTTCCCCACAAAGATATCACATATATCATTAGAGAAACAGAACCTCACTAAAATCAGCTAAACAAACAACACAGTATCTCATCTCTGCACAACTCTACCTGAATCCCGATTATCAAATGAAACAGAAGACCTGAGTTCCTATCTTCACCTCCACTATTTGGTTTCTTCATAGCTTTCCCACTTAATTTCTTCTTTCCCTGATTTCTCATTTTTTAGGAATAAGAACAGATTGCATCTTTGGTCACAGTACCACACGCCCATGACTTGAAACAGCTAAAAGCAATGGTTGTCTAAGACACAAAACAGCTCAACAGAACGACAAGTTTGACAGGCCTCACAAGAGCCAATAAAGACCACATACTATATGATTAGAGTAAATCTCAGGAGCAGAAATTGCTTTTCCTATTTTTGCTATCTTTCTTTTCATTTGTTCCTAATCAGTTTTGCCTTCTAGGAAGCAGACTTGAATTTTACAAGCAATATCAGTTCCAGCGCATGACAATCACTCCATCTTAATGTTTCTCTTTCTTTAGAACAAGACAACTATCTTCAATATGAAATCAAAAGATCTCTTTAAAGCTAGCAGACTTTTATCAAGATTTATCAGTGTACTGAGTCTAAATTATTTTATCAAGATTAATACCACAACAGCCAAATACATTGAATTATGGATATAACAAACTTTAACAATGGTTATAGAAGAAATAGGAGAGATGGTTGTACCTATTTGCTCCATGATTTATGAGGAAAGCCTCAAAGATCTGAGCAAGTCAGAAGTTAGGGGTTTTATGATTGCTGGTTTAAAAAACATCTTCCTCTTTCAACTACTGTCATTTCTAGTTTACATTTATTTAAACCTTTAAATGCCATCAACTTCTTCAACCAAGCAAGGAAGAAAACTTTATGGAGACTAGATGCCTTATCAAGGTACTGCTGTAAATCCAGAAAAATTCACCCACCTACTGTAAGAATGCACACCACTAACAAATCCAACTAGCTTTCTGATTGTGTTAAAAAGTAAATAAAACAAAGGCTCTGGCCACAAAGACCTCGTAATTCAAGACTACTATAAGATTATGCAAACTGGACTACAGCAGAAAGAGTTTGTCTTTCATAAAACCAGAGAAATTTCATTTAACTGCCTTTGTAGGATTTACGCAACTTTTAAAGTGTTGACAGGGAGACTCCATTTCTGGTATTTCCAAACAAAACCAAACAATTAACAAAAAACTTTGTGTAGAAAGAAATAGGGCACAAACTGTTCTTCAAAAACCCTGGAAAGGAACATCATCTTTCTCTAACCAAATTGGGTTTGCAGTGTAAGGACTCTCTTCAAAACTGAAAGTCACCCTGCTGTGTGCAAGCAAAGATTTAGTAGCTAACTAGATTATGGTGCACTAAGGTGCACGACCGCATTCGCTTTTTGAAGAAAGATATCACCAAAACTAAGAAATATGTCACATAAATAAGAACTCAAAATGACTTCACATCAGTATCCAAGTCTTTATTCAGTAGAAATGCTAAAAATAAGTTCACTCTCAGCTAGGAATTAAGTTAAAAGACAAACAGAAAGCATCATATTAATTAGGTTACTCAGTTCAGGCCAAAAAAGATGGCTATCCAAAAAAGTACAACCTCTCATTGTGTGCTATCACCTTATGGCACTTAATATCCTGGATTTCTATGTATCTAGTCTGACAGACTATAAAAAGTGTGCACTTTTTTCATGTGTCCTCAAAAAAGCCACCATCTCCTGAACATGCCTTACCATGCCATCTGAAAAGTCACAATGTGTGTACATTGTGAACCATGCATGACCTACTGCTTCTTCTCAGGCAGAAACAGAATGAGAAATGAAAATGTTTTTCAGATTTGGAAAAACTGCTGCAGGCTTCCAAAAAGCATTAGGATCTATACAGAACAAGGATTCTGAGTATTTTTAACATCTAAAAATATCTTGTATTTATGTTGGGAGCCCAGCAAAGAAAAACCACAAAGCCAAACAAAAACTCACTAAATAATACCAATGGAAATGTGAGTTCTTTTCAATTATTTAGAAGGACAGTAAGTCAGCAGTTCTTACACTCTAAATGACACCACTTTGAGTATAAGGAACTCTCTGAACCATAATGGAGGAATAATCCACTATATCTAATAAACTATGTCTAATTCTAATTTTGAAATAATTTTTATTCAAATCCCTCAGCTAATCAGCGATAGGAGAGCAGAACTGAAGTGATAATAGTGCTTGAATATTTTTTTATATCTTTAATACACAATTCACTGTGTATTTTTACACTAAGCTACTTAAAATCACTAACAATTTAGTCTAAGGACCATGAAGTTATTACAGCACAGAGAAGTCCAAATATAACAAAGTGTCAACAGTATTCCACCTGCAAACGCTCAAAAATCCTGAGTCAAACAAACAATTGAAGTTTCTGATGCTGATTTATGAGCTCATGAGCATTCTTCAGTTCAGGGTTTTTTGCCCGTTTAAAGATTTGGATTTGCTTACCATCAGGCTTCCTTTGCTTTTCCCTTTACTGTCCTGTATACAAGACCACAGAAGTAGCTATTGGGTTTTCTCCTTCTTTATTTATTTATTAGAAGAGCTGAGACACTTAGGCTTCTGCATGACTCCAAGAAGCACTATCAAATACCACGAGACTCACTACAAGCAGTAGCGGCTGCCTGTTGTCCTACCCTCCAGGTTCCTACACACTCCAGATCCCAGCTGGGGAACAGCACAAGATATCAAAAGAAGATAGAATAATGCACAACTTTCAGACACATACTTCTAAGCACAGCATTCTTCCATTATAAAAAATGACAAAAAGGGAAAACTACAGTAACACATACCGAATTGTTCCTAATGAACAAATATGTACAAAATATATATATGTACAATACAACAAGAGGGAAATGTTCACATCCCTCCCATGATTTTTGCTGAGTATCCAGCATGCACTGAGTCTCTGACAACCTAGTTTCTACCTAAACTTTGCCAAATCTCCCAGAAATTGACCTTTTGATAATATATAAAATATGAAGTTTCAATGAACATTGTCTTCCTAATGAGAACACAGATACTCAGGTACAAATGATCTCTTTTAATTGAATAAGCAGTTCAGATTAACCTTAAAGCACCTATAACTATTTCACAAACAGATTACTTTCAAAGTTGTCCAAGGAAGAGTAAATCAACTCCAAGTTGTACTCATGTCAGTGAAATTGCCATGCCTTACGTAACTAATTTGTGCAATATTTCTGTCTGTGCTGAAAGAATGGTAGATGAAGAAGGAATGAAAAAGCCATCCTAACTTAAAAAGAAAAAAGCTTGCAGTAAGGAATATTGAATGTGAACAGTGTGCACTAAAACTTCAAAGAAACAGCTAAATAGAACAGGCTAAGTAGTGTCCATTAAAAAAAAAAAGAAAAAACAAAAACAAAAAACCCACAAACAAACAATCAAAAACCTTCCCAAGTCATCTGGAAATAAGTGAAAAATCACTGGAATTTCCAGAACTGCAAAACAACACCATTTCAATAAATGCTGTTTATTTTTGGTGATGGCAGGAACTGGTATTTAAAGTTATTACTGGAACCTATGAATGAGCACACACAGAACTGTAAAGTAATGCAGTAATTACATCAACAGATATTCTAATCTAAATCAGCAAATGCCTTTCACGGCATATTTGTATTTCTGTAAATGCACACAAAACAAAGCAGTGTCCTGCCTAAGTGGCCTTTCTGCCAAAAGAATAAGGACACAAATTATTTAACAGCATCTTCAAATACATGTTACCAGTAAAAAAATAAAACATCATCTGCAGTTAAAAATCTGTGAACTTTATTACATAAAAAGAAAGTTTACAAAGAAATGTACAAAATTTCTCATTATGACAATAAAACATTAGTAAAACATTAGTCAATGAATGGTAAGTTACCATAAAATGTGACTGACTTCTCTCTAACATGCCAAACATTTTAATAGCTAAAACTGTTTCATCTATAAGTAATTAAGCATTTTGTATAACAGAATTAGTATTAGCCAGAAATTATTACAGTTTTAAGATGAAAAGAAGTTTAAACAGCCTTTTTAAGCTCTTGGCACAATTAATGGACTTGGTAAGGCTGTTCCCTGAATGGTCTTGGAAGCCAAACAATTTCTTCCAAAAAAGGGCTGCTTAGACTGTCTGAAGTTGGCACAGAAAAACACTACAGCTGTCAAGGCCTGGGACGTATCAATCTTCAGCGAGCCCAAGGAACATTCAGCCTACTCAAGTGTACATTAACAGCTCAAGAGGTCAGCAAGAGTGTACCTTGAACAGCTGAGAACTTACACACACAAGGCAGTATACAGATGTCATTTGAAAGTTAGTGAAAATTACTCATTAAAACTAAGATTATTCACAACACTTCTAATGTCAGACAAAGATGCTCATCCTGCTATCCAGTTTGCACGCCAGAACTAAAGAATTATGCAAGAAAAAACAGAGCACACCGCATATCTCCTGAAAAGTGGTATTTTCCCTCAGCCTACAGTGAAAGTAATTGTAGTTCATCATCACAGTGAATGACATAAAGAAATGAAGAGTATCTTGGGCCTTGAATGTGTTCTTTGCAAAGCAAATTGGATTTTTCTTACTGATTTTTAACAGCAGCAAGCTCAGAAGCAGGGACAAACATAAGATAAGCCACTGACAAAGGTTATATGGCATGACTAGCTACAGCAAAAGTATTTGTTTGCAAGTGAAGTCATGAATTTATTAAACATTAGTGTAAGTCACAAAACAGAATTGCTCTGGCTTATAAGCAGGGAAAGACAAATATTCTTATTTAAATTAAAACAATTTACTTTCCTTTTGGAAGAGAAATCCAAGCATAAATACTGCTCTGGACATTTGATATCAAAAGTATGTAAAACTGTGTCAATATTGCGTACAGTTATTTGTCTAATGGAAACTTAAAAGTGACCTAAACAAAGAAAGTTTTGAGTATTTCTACACTGCTTTATCAGCAGAGAATTATCTGGCATTCTTTTACACTAACGATGCTGAATTGCTACAGGAAAAGCTTTTAAATTAGCAGTGAGAGGAGTGCCAAAAACATAAGCAGTATCTCTTTTTTTTTTTTTGTCACAGGAACTATACATTCATGACAGCTTGGGTATTAAATTTACAGGTAGGTTTAATTTTTGTTTACGTGTCTGTCATGCACTGTGTTGAGAACAAGGATAAACTGAAAAACCTCCTCCTTTAGTATAAATTCATACATCAAGCATCTTGGTTACCTACAGTTGGAAATCCGAACTCTTTGATGTTTTACTGTATTTATTTCAAAGCATGTTAACTATTAGTAGTGTTCATATCATACCTTAAATTTTTATAGCATTACAAATTATTATTTACTAATTAGGAAGATACCATCTTCTGAAATCTGGAAGAGAACACCCCCAGAACAGAAAAAAAAAACCCAAAACCAAAACCCAAACAACCTCTTCCCACCCCCACCCCCAATAATTGCTAGAAAAGCACAGGACACAAACTCTTATTTTAGTTTTTTAATCAGTAGATAACCCCAAAAGGGAAAATGAAACAGTTGGGAGGACAGAGGGAGCTATTGGTTTACTGTTAATTTTTAGTAAGAACTCTATAATAATCAGATACTGACAATCTTCTGTTTTATGAAGTGAATATTTCAATGCAAAGTGAAATACGCATGACTGTCAGGCTGGAAGAATTTGTATGGAAATGCAAAATACTATATAGAATCAAGGGCGGGGGGGGGGCGACAAAACAACAAACCATGAAATAACATGGCTGGTATAAGCACTGAAACATCTGCAAGAAAACAGTTAGCATGGGTTGTTTTGGACTCCCCTAACTTCTAGTATACTTGTGACTAAAGTGCTCAAGCCTTTAATCAAGCTGATGTATACACTTTACATGCAAGTGACAGACTTGCTTCTTGATGTCTCACAAGACTTTTAAACTTACACTGTTGTATGCTGCCAGTGCAGGCTCTCTTGATCCTGCTGTGCCAGTGTTTCTTTGTGATTTCCAGTCACATATTATATTCCTAAATAAGAGGTATTCTCTCTACAACCCACCCAGTCCTGCTGAGTGGTCACAGTACGGAATACTCTTACGCTTTACAGAACCTGTCTTTGAGGTCCTACGCTTTTCAACAACCTAAAAAGTCACTAGAAGATAAGACTGATCAGTACCTCACAAGAAAACTTAGTGCCTTATATGCACCAGGCTCTAAAGATAACATTAGATTATTTTCAGGTTCACAAAAGCCACTCACACACAGTACACGGTGTTACATCTAATTGCCAGGTAGACATTTATAAGAAGGCTGTATGTGACCTGACCAGATTGATAGCTTCAAAATAGATGCCATCAGCAAACAAGTGTATCTTCCCCCCTTCTTCCCCAATTTCTTAATGTTGCAGTATAAGGGGTATGCAACCAACAGGTAATTTTACAATACCTGAAAAGTAGTATAACGTATCTTCCAGCCATAATTTTCTATTTAAAGAATTTCCTGTTGTCTTGTCTCTGTTGGTAGTTTTGGCAACAAAGGTATCTTTGAATCAAAAATGTAAAAAGATAGTATACTGCTTTACTTACACATATATGTAGAATATAAAAAATTGTGTGTAGATAAATACACACATACCCGCCCCACGAGATTGCATCCTTACTCAGAACTCTGTTGAAAGCAAACAGGCACCATAAAAATAATACAATGTTATCGGGTAACAATGTTGATGCAGTAATAGCAGTCTAAGCAAAAATACTACACAACTTATACTAAAAGATGCTATCATTACACATGATTTCGTAAACGGACTCTCAGATTAGTCCATCAGTGTGACAAAAAGACAGCAATGCACTTAACTGAATAACTTTATTACACATTCTTAATTGACATAAATAACTGACTAATTATGGCATCAATGGACAAGAAATACAAGATATTTCCTGGCCCATCATGACATAGTCAAATGAATTAACATCACAAAAGTCAGATCAGTACCATCACAAGAGAACTGGACAGAAATAAACATGCATTAAATGGTAGAGAGAAGGTATCAGATAGACATGGACTTATGACACACAATGCCACCCTCACTGAATAGCTTGCTCTTTGGTGAATGCACAGTCAGGACGCTCTGCATGCCTTCATTCACTGGTACAGCTGTTACACTGACAATTGCTTTTTCCTCAGTGCTCAACATTGAAAACTTAACACTTGGTTGATGTAAGAATTGTTTTCAAAGAGGAGAGGATAGGAGAAAGCAAGGGGTTCAGTTAGAGGTAAGGGTTTGCTTTAATCCCTTTATAGATCAAGGAGAGGATAACTCATCTGTGAGTTTTCATTTTGAGCTATAAATATCTAAACTACTTCAATTAAAACTAAGCGTAGTCATTGAAGTAATTTGGATGGAAGATGCACAGAATGGAGTAAGACATTAATTTTCTAAGTCACACAACTGCTTTCTGGAAGTGCTACAATTCTGAGAGTTATTTTAAGACTTCAGTTACTTATTTGAAAGCACAGGATAACCTAAAAGTTTCAGCATAGGCCTCAGTTTTTATTTAAATATAATGCTCTGGATTAATACAATCATAATGCATTTGTGATTTTCAATGCATTCAAGAATACAGGAAAGCACAAGTAGTATTATTTTACAGACAATATAACCATACGTGTACATTTCGGTATACTCACTCTGAATTACCATGACTAATCAAGTAGAATTTGAGTCCATCATGTCAACTCTGCCTGAAATGACTTTGTAGCACTTTTCAAATCCTGTGAAATTGTGGACAAATAGGAGAATATTTGCCTGTCTTCTAAGTCATGAGCTAAACAGCATGTGAAATAGTTGAAACAGTGCATACTCAATAACAACAAAGAAGAACAAGATTATCTGAAGTCATTCTCTAAGAACAGCGTACCTCCTCCTGAACCAAAATATAGTTTGACAGGAAAACCAGACCTGCTACGCCATCCTCCTCTGGGCTGAACTTGTAACTACATGGTAAACATAGACATCTCAGCATGTTCTAGAGGCATCCTCAGTGCAGTTAGAAAAATTACAAGCAATAGCCTACTTCTCTGCAGGTAAAACACAACTTCCTTTATTGAGAAACAGCAATGTTTTGTTGTTCCCATAAAAGGTACCTCGTCACTCATGCCTATCTCATGGCAGTCAGGTGAAGTCCCCAGTGACTGGTGGAAAGGGAATACCACACCCTTTTTTAAAAAAAGGGTAAAAAGGAGGACCCTGGGAACTACTGACCAGTCAGCATCACCACAGTGCCCAGTAAAATCAGGGAACAGACCTTCCTGGAAGCCACATCAAGGCATACGGATGACAAGGAGGTGATTAGAGACAGCCAACATGGCTTCACCAAAGGCAAATCGTGCCTGACTAATCTAATGGCCTTATACTATGGAGTGACTGCATCAGTGGACAAGTGAAGAGCTACAGGTGTCATCTACCTAGACTTCTGTAAAGCCTTTGATACAGTCCCCAACATTCTTGCCACTTCCTTGGAGAGATATGGGTTTGACGGATGGACTGTTAGATGGATAAAGAATCGGCTGGATGGCCCCAGAGAGTTATAGTTAACGGCTCAATGTCCAAACGGAAACCAGTAACAAGTGGTGTCCCTTCCAGCGTCTATACTGGGACCAATACTGTTTCATACCTTCATAAATGACATAGTGGGACTGAGTGAATGAACCCTCAGCAAGTTTGCAGATGACACTAAGCTGAGTGGTACAGTTTCTACACCAGTGGGAAGGGACGCCATCCAGAGGGACCTTGACAGGCTTGAGCAGTGGGCCCATGCAAACCTCATGAAGTTCAACAAGGCAAAGTACAAGTTCCTGTACCTGGGTTGGGGCAATCCCCAGTATCAATACAGGCTGGGGGATGAATTGATTGAGAGGAGCCCTGGAAAGAAGGACTTGGGTATATTGGTGGACAAAAAACTGGGTATGAGCCAGCAATGTGAGCTTGCAGCCCAGAAAGCCAATTGCATCCTGGTCTGCATAAAAAGAAACATGGCCAGCAGGTCAAGGGAGGTGATTATCCCTCTCTACTCTGCTCTTGTGAGACCCCACCTGGAGTACTGCATCCAGCTCTGGGGACCCCAGCACCAGGAAGACATGGCCCTGTCAGCACAGGTCCATAGTAGGGCCATGAAAATGATCAGAGGGCTGGAACACCTCTCCTATGAAGAAAGGCTGAGAAAGTTGGGGTTGTTCAGCCTGGAGAAGAGAAGGCTCCAGAGAGATCTTATTGCAGCTTTTCAATACCTAAAAGGGGGCTTATAAAACACAGACTTTTTAGCAAGGCCTGTAGCGACAGGAAAAGGGGCAACAGTTTTAAACTGAAAGAGGGTAGATTTAGATCAGATAAAGGAAGAATTTTTTATGACAGGGGTGATGGGGCACTAGAAAGGTTTGTGGATGCCCCATTATTGGACATATTCAAAATCACGTTGGACAGGGCTTTGAACAACATGGTCTACTGAAACACATCCCTGCACATAGCAGGGGGATTGGACTAGATGATCTTTAAAGGTCCATCCCAATCCAAACCATTCTATGACTCTTATGATCTCTATACCAAATTTCAGATTCCCACTCACATGCTGTGGGCAATTTGAAATATTTGCACACAGACATACTGTGAATAGGTAACTACTTTAATAAGTGCAAAAATACATTTTTTTTAATTTAAATCTCACTCTCAGTTCATCTTCAGTTTTACTCAAATATTCCAAACAAGTATTTTTCAGAAGGAAAGACCAGGTATGCAAAAATTCATTCTAGTTAGCTAAAATTTGTCAAAAGTAAAAAAAGCAAAAGAAAATAAACCAACTTAGCTATTCAACACTACTACTTCTGTCTATAACACATAAAGAGTAAGGCCTTTATTAACAACACCTGTACTAATCAGACTCATGTGATTTAGACTCCTTATGTCAAAATATAAGAGTATAAAATAACAAAAAAAACTCACCCAAAGCACTAAACAGCTGGCATCCCTTGGCACCAATAAATATGTGGTCTTGGCTTAATCACTAATAACAGAAATTAGTATTTAATGAATGGGAGCATTAAACACTTTATCCCATTTTGAAAGAACAGTATGGGTATCAACAATTCATCCAGAAGAAATACTAATGCACTCAAATTCTCATACTGGTGGTTCACAACCGTCTAAATTTTGGTCACAAAGTCAGAACAATAAGAACCAAGTTGACATAAAAACACATCGCTAAGTAAGAACTATGGCATTTTTAAACTTAGTATTAGTTTCAATTCTCAGCTGTTGATTTAAAAACATTTCTAATACGTATAATCAACATGCATCTCATAGCTATTCGTGTGTCATGAAACAATGCAATGTTTTGTTTTGTTATCCAATACATTTTTCATACTTACTTGTAAATAAAGGGGGGGGGGGGGGGGTGTTAAAACTACCTATCAATATTTTGTAAATCAGTGTTATCATGGCTACATTAGATTTTCAATGGGTGTCTGTGACAGATGCTACTTAACTATTCAGCTCCTATCACAACCCTGCAATTGCTACAATCTAACTGTACATTATACCAAGATTTATTGCCTACCCCCACTGGAATTAATCTCACATTGCTAAGAAAACTGTTGCAACATGATGACCTGAGTCAATTGCTAAAACAAATTCAGAACAAGGGACAAAGAACCCCGATTACTGTCCATCGTGATGCAGAGAAGATACACCATGTCCTAGAAAGAGTGAAGAAAGATGGGGAACATCAGTGGTGGGAAACACTTTTTGAATAGTCACCAACAGCAACTGGAATTTTGAATTTGATGCATCCAATTATAGTTTTGTTAGCTTTGACCTTATTATATTTATTGCTTATAATCATCCTGTATTATGGAAGTTTGGCAAAAGATGAAACAAATTACATAAATCCAACATGTAAAACTTATACAATCAACTGATTCTGTATATGAAACGGTATACAACTAGCATTAATTGTGACACTGAAACTAAACAGCTTATCAAATAATTGGACTCTCACCACAGATTTGCAACATGCCACATATTTATTACATAGGTAAGACAAGAGGTAACCATAATACCACTCTATGAGTCAATAATTGATTGACTGTAGTCATGAGGTGGAGTGTGACGGATGCACTTGATCCCTTAACCGAACTAGCAGTAGTTTGGTACAGGCTCCAAAGGAGATAAGGGCCTGAGCTACAGCCAGGCCAAGAACCCCTCTAGTTTCAACCTGTTGTCTAAAAACCCACAAAGAAGCAGTGACACAGTGACCATCAATGCATATGAACTTGGAACAACGATCATGCGATTAACACATGAATAGCAGGCAGCTTTTCCAAGATTCATTTATCAAGGAACAAAGAAAGTTGTGGTACAAGGACTCTCACACATACCTTTCACATCGCATGTAATTTGACTACAAGCCAACCACTTTATTCCATAAATATGACAGCCTAAGTGAGTCGTCTTTGCGCTCTCCCTGCTAGGCAGCGTGGCTGCATGGCGGTGATCTCCCCTTGAGCTGGGACGCCTCTCAAGGTTGCTCCTCGAGGCAGAGAGACCTTTTACCAAAAGCAAATCTTTGGTAAGTGACTGATAGCATGCTGAATTAATACTAATGAAACATTACTACTCCATGTAGCTATTAAATATTAATTACTATAAATTTTGTATAGATAATTCCATTAGACATAAACCATTGTCCACGTCTGAGACTAAGATTGGACCTAGCTGCACCTCAGCTCCATCAGGAGTTTAGACAGCAAGGGGGTCCACTCTGAACCTTGTGACTCAACAGGAGGGTCTTCCTTACCCTTTTCGTCTCCAGTCTGTGTGAATCATTCTAACTCGATTCTCACTCAATTTTCCTTTGCATGTTTCTTCCATGCAGTATTTAATAAAGTGAACCTTGCCATCAAACTTACTGAACCTTGGTAAAGCCCTGTTAAACTTTGTTAAATTCCATCAAATTTATTGAACCCTGTCAAGTTATTATTCTACCTCAATAAAACATATTGCCGCTTCTCTCTTTTGAGTGAGGTGCGTTCCACTCTTTCGTGCCAGTGTCCTGGATATTAAATCGGTCCAGAATGAAAGAATGCATCTATTTTTCCAGCTAATGAAGTATTTTTCATGAGAAGAGTTTGTTATAGCAATCCTGTTATCAATGCTAGTGATACAAAATAGAATATTTTACATCCCTCCCTGACCCACAAAGTGATCAAAACAAGACAGTCCGGCTGTCCCCAAAGTACTGTTCTTTTTCGGCAAACACAGTATAAAATAAGACATGAAGACCCGAACAGGTCTATGCACAGTTTTTCACAGTAAGCAGGAAACATAAAACATGAAACAAAGCCAGCAGCAGCTGAAGCCCCTGTCACTCCACTTTCCACAAAGTAACAGCCCACCTTCCTTGTTCCTCTTCCACCCAAAAATGCTTAGGGATACATGTAGTCCATTCTTACAGAGTTCTCTCCAATCCCTGAAAATTAAGAGAAGCAACAGCAACTACAGGAAGATCTCTCTCTTCCCCATTTGTATTTATCACCTTTTGACAGAAACTGTGGAAATTCTACTGGTGAATCTGCTGCAGCAGAACACTTACAGACAGATTACTGATTAGTTCCTAACTTTTTGACTCATGGAGAATTTTCTGGTTTTTAATCTATAAACTGTATTTGTAAATTGAAAACCATAAGCAGCACTATGGTTTCTTTGACTAAACATTATGGTCTGCAGACCACTGGTGGCTGACAGACTGTACCTTCTCAGTCAGGAGTATAAACTGTGCAGCATACTACGCAATGGCGTACTCTTGAAAGACCTGTTACTTAGTCACAGCTATATACACCTATAAATTCCTACACAGCAAAAGCGTAGGCATTATAACCATCATTGACAGGAAAAGCACATGAGCTAGAGAAGATAACACTAACAAGAGCTTCCTAGAAACAGTATATAACTGCAGAAAAAAGACAGGGTAATCCTAGTTTTTGCAGAACCACAAATTTAGAAAGGTAGTCCTCAATTAGGAAAATACCACCTTATTTTAGCAGTGAGAGATGTCATGTTACCTTTGAAATCAAAGCAGTAATGAACAAAATGAAGACTGTTGGTTTTTTTAAACTAATAATGGGTAAGTTGTTAAGACACTTCTTTGAACCCAAAACAGCACTTTCACCAAATAAAGAAAGAGATCCTAGGCTGGAAAATACGAAATTAAGCTAACCAAACCAAAGTCCTTTTGTGAATATCACCAATAGCATAAGTAAAACCAGAGGATGTGCTTGCTTCTTGCAGCTCTCCCTACTTCCAGCAACATAAGACACTCAACTGGATGTGGAAAACCCAGTTTCCACAAATTTCTTCCACAAAAAAAAAGACTGCAAGAAACCAACCACAGAATATGCTATAAATCAATTCTTAAAATAGAGAGTCACCAGGTGGTTTAAAGAAATACACAATTAAAGAGAAAGCACATGAAAGCTGAAGAAAAATACTCTTGACCCAGAAACTCCACTCCCAGAATGAGCTTCCAGAGATACAGCAAATCATTCCCCTTAAAAAAAATAGAAACAACCAAACAACCCTGACTTCCTTTACCAGGAGCAACTATGCTTGCAAAACCAGCACCTCCACCTGCCCCCAAAAATACAGAATCACAGGAGAAAATGAGACGGGGGTAAAACACACGCCAGATCTTTTAAACACCAAGGAGAGCCAAAAACTCCAGGGAGTAATAAGAACATAGCTGTTGAAGATTTTCAATGGAAGGGTCTTGAGGTATTAAGGTGGTAGGCAGCAGCATAAAACCCTAAAATAGAATGCCGCAGTTAAAGAAAGTAACCAGATGTGTCATAACTTCCTGTTGGATCTTTGCCTTTCTACTACCCCTCAACAATGTCGAGCTAGTCACAGAAATGGAACAACGAGGTCCCAAAGGAAACAAAAATTAAAAAAAAAAATATCCATGTTTCCTTTGCAGTTGTTTTCAGGAAAATTACTCAATTACTCAAGTAATTCTCAAGTAAAATTAGGAGAAGAGGAGCACTGAAATTAAAAGTAATTTATTAAGTGATTATCAAAATAATTATAACAATGCCCTACTTGCAGGCACAACAATAATTTTCCCAGAACAGCATAATACAGAGGCAAACGTACTTTAGATTTATTTTTTGCCTTCTCAGCTTTATACAAGTGTCCTCAGTAGACAATTTGGGAGCTTTGGTCTTTTTTCTTAATTTGGCTTTCTCATTTTTGCAAATTCCATCACAGAATTACAAGACAACATCAGTTTTCGCAGACTGCCTGCAACAAAATTGTTGTGCTTTTAACAGGCCCTCCTCCAAGATCTCATTTATTATGATTCAAGCTCCCATAAAGTTTTTAGGAGTATTAAAGAAAATACCAAATACTGCAAACATCAGCTGCCAAGGTCAAGACTTACCAGCAGAATGTTAGCTCTAGAAAAGAATGGAGGGGGAAAAAAAAAAAAAAAAGGAAATCTTCAAAATACCATATTTGGCTCTGTAGGCACCTTTACTTGGTGGGAAGTGTCACCTTAAAAGACAAAAGAAATGTGAAGAAGAAAAAGAACCGAGGTTTGAACGTAAAGGTCACCATCCCAGATGAGAAAAAAGGTCAGCTACTCCAGGATCCTGTTGCAGAAAAGAGACAACAGCCAAAAGTAGATGCCTGGAATACCTGTGGTTAGAGCAAAGCTAGTGTGCACAATACTTTCACTAAGACTCAGGAGTTTCATTACCCAGGGATGGCTTCCATATATTTAGCCAATGGACTCCATATTATCAATGGACTCCAGTTCCCAGTGGAGAGACTTCGTTTCAGAAGTGCAGTTTATACGACAGTGAACAGAATAGTCCAAGGAGGCGAGGAGAAGTAGAAAAGAAACATAGCATATTTCATTCAGGTACTAGATAATTGTTGGATATACACATCTCTATTTCTATAACTTCGTTTAGTGTTCCCTAGAACCAATTAAAACTTTCAGCCTCATTTGTTTGATAAATGAGGTTCTTTGGAAAAAAAATATCCAAAAGGCTAATACCTAAACAAATACTTAAGGCTAATCCTTTAGTTCTGGTACACTGTTAAAGTACTAAACTAGATTTCAGTTGGGAAGTCTGTTTTGGAAGCGCAATTTATGTGTCTGTGAACGTAATACTTGTAATAAAAATAAACCCCTTAGGCAACTTTATCCAGTTGCTGGATTAAAAGCTAACACCCTCTCACTAATGTCTTTTTTAAAGACATTTACATAATATTTCTATTCAACAATGCCTGCTAAGGTAGTCTCCAAAAGAGATAACCCTACCCAACAGAATAGAACATAAGGCAAGGAAAATCTTAATAGAAGCTGAAACACTTTTACTGTGAGGGTCTTCACACACTGGCACAGGTTGCCCTGAGGGGTTGCAGAGTCTCCAGCCATGGCAATATTCAAAACCTGACTGGACACCATCCTGGGCAACCGGCTCTAGGGCAGTGTGGAACATATGCTCGCAAGTGTTCCCTTCCAACTTGAAGAGTTTCACGATTCGGATTAACAAGACCCGAAAACATTAGGTGAGGATTTAAGACAAGAACCAAAGAAGATCTTACATTCAAATGAAACTAAGGAAAACCCAGCAAATGAAATATAATTCCACTATAAGAATTAGTTTGTTAGTAAAAACTTTGTATTTCCACTGTGAGGAAATTAGAAAAGCACAGCACTAACGTTGCCCATATATATTTATGTTTTCAAATGGCTTGTCTTTGCACAAGGTTTTCATATAAAATTTGAACTTAAAATGGATTAACCATCTCTGAATAATTTTATCAGTTGACTTTTAAACCAGCTGAAAAATCTTAGTGAGGTCTATTTTAGTTCCTATCCAAATTCAGAGCAACTTCACAAAACTTCAAAAAGGTTAATTGTTTTAGGTAAATCCTACTTTGGAAAAACTGCATAATTGACGAGGTTATCACCTCTTTTTCTTAGTAAAATCTATTTTCCCCCTTCTTTACATAACATACGCATGCTTAAACATGTCTGTCTACATTTATTGATGGATTAATAAAATGGTAAAGCATGTAGATGTCCATAGTGCTGTGCTTTCAGAGAAGAATCTCTGCTTATAGATTACTACTTCACTTTCCTTTTTATTTTATTAATAACCTGAAACAAATCCTGAAGACATGCATCCCCTCTTGTTAGAAGGATGGTATGTATTGGATTCTACCTAGAGCTGGAGGGATTACTGCAGAACACTGGCTGGGTTCTGTTTTCAAATACAGGAACTACTTTCATGTTCTTTTTCGCTTGCTTCCCTCCCAGAAAACTATCTGATCTGATACAAGACAAAGACACAAGAATAGCAAGATAATATGCATGAGACTTAAAAGAAATACATTTTAAAATATTTTCTGGTTGCTGACTTCAAAATGATTGGAATGGGTTCATCAAGGAACAAGGAGAAATGCACATGTAATTGTATGAACCTAAAGGGGAAGTCAGATACTTAACTACAATTTGTGTACATCAAGTTACATTATCAAAGTGATTAGAAATTCAAATTTGTACTGTTGACTTCAAAGTTTCTATTATTTATAATGCTCTTCAAAAATATTTTATGCTACTAGGTTTTAGTAATATATAATTTATGTTCAACTAGCAAATGAGCAGAGCACAGGGCCTTCCTTCTGCCTGCACCAAATTTTCTCTTATACTGCACATCTGCATACTAAGAAGAGGAAACTAAATTATCATTATAAAGAGTTTTCTAAACTTCTCCCACAAGACGTTTAAGATATCCCCAAACCATTCATTGCTCAGTATTTCTAAACAGGATTTTTATTGACAGCTCCTTCTCCCCGTAGTTTTCCTATGCAACAAGTTTTTGCAAGAAGTCTGGATTCTACTCACAGCAGAAATCCAATGCCAGTTGCCAGGTGTACAAATGCTGCTTGAAGCAACAAAACTGCTACTAACTCTAATGCAGATGCTACTTTCTGTTCACAGATACTACTACATCAGTCCACTCCTTCATGGATTTAACCAGACCACGTCCCACAAGAAAATACTGTTTTCGCTATCAGGAAGCAAGTGAGAAAGCAACCAGAACATTAGATGTCACCTTCCTCTTTGCTGTATCCTTTAGGTGTAACCCACTTCTTTGGCAGCGAATTAGCGTAGATTTCTATGGCAAGACCTCCTATTACCAACATTTTGTTATTTTCATGAAATGTACCTAAACATAAGCAGTGAAAGACCAATTGGAAAGAATGAGGGAAGTGTACCTGTGAAGGGAGGTCACAGGGAGATAGTCTGGGGGAAGTTTCAAAAGTACAACTGTAATTATTCGTAAAGCCCTCCCTGTCAGGAACAGCTTAGGTATACTTAATCCTGCTGCAAGATAGGGGGAGAGGTTAAATGACCTCTAAAGGTTCGTTCAAGGCCTACATTTCTACAAAACCCCTCCATTTGTTCATTTTTCCAGGAGTTGCACAAGATGCTCTTGCCATTACACATCAAGCAAATAAGCGGTGGCTTCTTGTGGAGGGCGGGGAAAAAAAGAGACGGAAAGAAAAAGCTTTCAGGCCAAGTGCTTGCTTTTAAGCCAGAGTAAGAGCCCGGGACGGGTTTAATGCGCCTCACACAGCTGCACACCGAGCACAGGGCTCCCGCGTCCGGAGCAGCTGGGGGTGCGCCATGCCGGACACAGGGACGGCCGCCGCCGCCCCACAGGTGGGCGCCGCACCCCCCTCGGCGCCTTGGGGCGCCTGCTGAGGCGAATCCCCCCGCCCGGAAACCCGCTGCGGCCGCCACCCGGCCCTCCTACCCCACACGGGCTGGGCGCCCGGGGCCCTGCTCCCCGCCTTGCCCTGCGGGTCCTCCGGAACCGGGACGCGAACCCGCGGTCCCACGCGGGACGCGGCGCTTCCGAGCTGTGGGCAGGAGAAGCCTCCCGGAGAGCGGGAGGTGCCCGCCCGACCCCAGCCCCGCCGCTCCGGCCTGCCCCTCACCGCCGCGTCCGGAGGGGACGGCCCCGCTCTCAGGTACCTGGCAGCGGCTCAGCTGCTCCGCCAGACTCCTCAGCTCTTCTTCCAGCTCCGCCACCCGAGGTGCCGCCGCCTCCGCGCGCCCCGAAGCCATCGCCGGCGTCGTGGTGAGAGCCTCTCGCCCCCTGCGCAGGGGCGGCGAGGAGAGAAGAGGGCCCGCGCCTGGCGGAGAGGGTGCGGGAAGCCCGTGCCCGCCCGCTCCTGAGGGAAAGGGGAGAGAAATGGTCCTGTGAACCACACAAATGAAAACTTTCCCCCTCTCAGCTGCACTTACCGCGCGGGCGAGCGCCGGAAACCGCAGAGAAGAAAGACGCGGTGCAATGACGTCAGCACAACTGCTACCCCGACAAAGAGAAGGAGCCAGAGGCACGTTTGAATTTGCCCGCCCGAGCGGCAGGGCCGCGCATGCGCCTGCGCCTGCCTGAGGCGCCGGCTGCTTCCCGCGGCGGCAGCGCGCGGAGCTGTTCGTTGTAACGGCCGTTGGCGGCCCGTCCTTCTGCCGCGCCCAGGGCCGACGGGGTGCTCGGTCTCGGTGCAGGCGGCGTAAGAGCAGTATACTCTTCACTGGCAGGGACTAGCACCTTGGAAGGGCAGGCTGTGCGAGCACCTGCCGAGGGTGACACTTGAGCCTAATTTTTTCCTCACGGTAGAGGAACAGCTGCTGTCTAGCCAAAAGTGCTGAGCGCAGAATTTTGCAAATGCCTGAGAATCCAGCAGACTTCTGCCCTTCCTGAGCCACAGGAACACCTAGAGTTGCCTCACATCTGTTGTGATACTAGAGATTTGCATATGCACGGTGCAAATATTTCTGGGTGTTCTGCTGTGGGGTGCTGAGGCTCCAGCATATTTTAGTTTAGTAGGATGTAGCGTGCCTTTTTGGACTTCCCTCCCCCCCCGCCGCCCCCGAATTAGGTACTAGCGTCTGTGGGACAAGAATCAGAAACCTGGTTTTAGAGTAGGTCGTGACAGTGCTTTAGGATGCGTAAGCACCCAAACTGTCTCTCACACAGGAAGATTATTCAGATTTATTATTTCCAGAGTTGGATTTGAGAGCCTACAACTGAAAGCTAAGAAAAGTGTGGAAGACCTAACTGTTACAGTGCATGCAATATTTGAGGTGGTGCTGCTACATAAATGCACTGGATTTAAGATCAGGATATGCAGAGTACTTGGTTTTGAAATAAAGGGTTAAACAGGTGTTCCCAAAGCAAATCTTTGCGTGTTTCCTGTAGCCTACATGGGAAGCAAAAGACTAAAGTGTTCCCAAACCCATCAAGAAAGAAGTTGAAAAATGAGGTCAGGATATTTTTTAGCCTGGAAACAAGCACCAATTGAATTGCATTTCACCAATGTCAGTATCTTGCTATAGGAACATCATACATGTTATTACGCAGAAGCATGTTTTCTTTTCCCCTCCGTTGTCACTTTTGCACAGATTTTGGAATAGTTGCCCTTAATGTACCATTACGACAAGAAATAAAATTCTTAAGTGTGTGCATGCAGAGAAGCAAAGGAAGTTTACATATCATGTGAATTATGCATTAAAATGTCCGATCCTTCCACCTGTGGCCCTGACAAAAAGATTCCAGCATCCTTGGAGATGGCTTTGGCTGTGAAAGTTGTTTTTTGCAGCACACTGAGCTCTAGAGTCCCTTCTCAGAAGAAGGAAGTGACTATGCTACTCAAGGCCAAAATATCTATTTTTGTATGATTTTATATAAAAGTATTTTTATTATGGCTGCAATTATTATCTGCGCAATTATGAATGTAAGGTGAGAGACTACATCTGACTATTCTCTGACCGGTTATATGGAGATGTAAGGACATTCAACAATTACCTGATCAATACCATGTCTCTCCTTAGAACATCCTTTATAATTTTTATTGTTGTTCATTGCTCCTTGTATATTGAGTGGAAGAAGCCAAAATTGCTGAAATTATTTCTAGCAGCTTTTGGCAATGTCCTCAATATTTTAGTAATTTTGTGTTTCTCCGGAACATATTATAACCCTAGAAATATGTTAGATCTTGTTTAGACAACGAATTCAAAACCTACTCGCTTCCAGTCAAGGTTTCTGGTGGTCTTGTGATGTGGGTTTGGTTTGGGGTTGGTTTTTTTTTAACTGACTAGCTATAAACCAGCTTATCTATGCATTCAGGGCTGCAGGGGACATTCTTTTCACCATTTGTGACAGCCGTAAATAATAATATGATTATAGTTGTAGCAAGAATAGTTTTGGGATATAAAAGTGGCAAGGTCCGTAGGAAGAAGTAATATCTGGTAATAGACCACCTGCCATAACTGAGAGAACAGGCAAACCATTTAGATGGAACAAATTGGTGAAAAAAGTATTTGACCAAACCTACCCATTTTTTCCAACTGCATCTAATAAAAGATACTTCAGACCTCATTCCTACCATTATAATGTATTCAATTGAATTTGCACAGTAAAAAAATCAGAGCTGGAAAAGGTCAGCATGGGAACTTAGATTCACTGGCGCAGGGACCTGGAGTTCCACGGCTAGCAAGACTCACTTTTCACTCAATGAAAAGAAAATGTCATTTTCATCTCATGAGCAGAGAAGAAGGTAGCAGAGGTCTGACCTGCCCCTGCAAAGACAAGAGCTAGAACCAAACAGCTTCCTAAAGTTTATCAAAATGACTAGGATATGGCTTCGTGGGCAAGTTTGCTTTGGTTTACTGCATGCTTATCTACTACACACTATGCCACATCAATGAGATAAACAGGTTACATCCCCCAGGGTTGCTACATCATATTGCCCCAGGACTCTCTAGCATTGCCTTGGGAGTCACTCTTCCACTTACTTTTGCAACCAGGAAGGCTGTGGTTTTCCATTGTCTTTTAAATAAGGTCACAGACCGTGGCACTGCACCCTTCAAGGCAATGAGAAACAAACCACTAACATAAATTAGGGCATGTCAGCAGAACAAAGCACCGAGGAAGGAGCTGGTTAACAGTGTCCTGGATGTGGGGATGAAGTTTGCCACACCCCATAGCACCTGCCAGCAACATGAGGCCTGGAGGGAGGGACCAACAGCTGGAGGTAATTAAGAGGAGGAAGCAGATTTCAGAGTTTGGCTGTCCTGGCAGAGGGAGATTGGGTTTGTGTTGCAGTAAGATGAGGAGATGGGTTTAGCTGAGTCTTGGGAGTTGATTGTTTCATTGTTAATTTGTTTCTTAGTGAAGTTAAACCCCAGGAAGGAGCTGAGCTTTGACCTTGCATGTGGTGTGTAGCCTGTGTCATAGACTAAGTGGAGAGTCACCTGGTTATGGAAGGGTTGCATGGAAAATGAAGAGCTGAGTTCCATCACCCTGAAAGAGGGTGTGAAGAGTACGTGGCCACCCAGGCTCAATGAATAAGACACGATACCCTTCTTAACCCAAGGAGTGGTTGCTGGAAGGGGCAACACAGTCCACGACCACCCAAACTTTGTAGAGGACACAGATGAGACTCTCCCTCACCCTAGGGATGGCAGCTGAAAACATACACCTACACATCCTCGCTCTTACCAGCCCATTGCGTTCATGCACATGCATACAACATGAGAGCCACAAATGTATGCAAGCGCCTCACAATCTACCCATTTTGAATATTAGAAATCAGTTTTGCAACAGTTTGTCTGTTTTAGTATTGCACGCTGGTGAGCAATGCAGTGGAACATACTAATTTTCTGACTGCGGACAGATTAAAAGAATAAGTAATAGAATTAATTAAATAAGAATTTCAGCTTTAGTATAAAAAAAAAATTGCTACATTTTAAGCTTCTATCATTCAGAAATAATAAGAGAATTTTGAACAGAAGTTTTAATGTGAATATCTCAGGCAAGCTGCAAAATTCATTTAAGTATAGCTTACCTCCTTTTGCATGGTGGAGAGGTTAAGGTGTAGTCGGGTTAAGTCACAGCAGAGTGCACAGCAGTAGCCTTGATAAAGCTACATTTATTAAATAGGGCATAAATCAGAACCCAGCAATGTTTTTGCTCAGAACAGAGCCAAGGCGTATGATTTTCAGGTCTTTGTTTAACAATTCATACTGTCTTAAAAAAAAAAAAAAAGACCTTAGGAAAACAAACAAATTGGAACAAAATATAAGCACTGGTAGTTTAGTCAAAAAACATTTGCAGCAATTAAAACACTTTCTGTAGTTTTCTCCATCTACTTATATTACTGTTATGTATTATTTTACAGGCACTAGCTTTTTAAGAAGAAAAGATACTTGCTCCCACTCTAAGATAAGGGGGTTTTGACATCTCAGTATAATATCCCTTCTGCCTCAGTTATCTTGCTGGATTTTTTTGCTTGAAATTCTAAGCTAAATGCCTTTGTATTTGTCTCAGTTGACCATCAGATTTAAGTTACAGTTATTTACAATCGCTTAAATTGACAATTGAGAAACTGCTTCAGATGAACAAGCAAGATTCTATTTTTATTATCTGTGTGCACTGTGGCAGCAGCTAAGAGTTACTGGGAGGCCACTTTGTGCTGCAGTATTTCAGTTGCTAACACTGTTCCCAAAAGCAGTGTTTGCTATAAATTCCCAGCCCAAGGGAATACAAAACAGATACTGCACATTGCATTCTAGGGTGGTACTGCAGAGTCAGCCCAACGTGAACTCTTCTTGCAGCCTGAACTCCATCATCACAGTGGGACTCAACTGACTCAATCCAGTGAGATAGGGCTCGTGTATTTTGGCAGCAATGCAAAGTTGTAACTTTGAACTTTCCTTTCCTACTGTGGTTGAGTTTAGAGTAACAAAGTGAGACTCTGTGTCTGTTGATTTAAGTTTTTAGACACACTTTTTACTCAAGAATTGCTTCCTTTAGAGACAGAAAATATTTAAGAATAAATACTACATAAACATCTGTATTTTCCAGTAAACAGAAGCATTATAAATATAATGCAGACTGCAAGTAAAATTATCTAGAATAAATTCAGAAACAAAAGAAATTCTTGCAGAAATGAAGATTTTTTAATACTGAATTTCCATAAATGTGTTTGACTATTTCTGTTCATTTCCTCAGCTGTTGTATCCTAGTAATGTGCACAAGATAAGAATTGATTTAAGCATATAGAAGAAGTTAATTAAGTTCTGAAGTCACACAGTGAGGGTTCAGAAGAGAGCTTTTCATACTTACTCATTTGTGGAGTGGACAGACAGTTGTCAGACCATATTCCGTTTCATATTCACAAAACAACATAGGAATA
Source organism: Mycteria americana (assembly GCF_035582795.1). Classification (NCBI taxonomy): domain Eukaryota; kingdom Metazoa; phylum Chordata; class Aves; order Ciconiiformes; family Ciconiidae; genus Mycteria; species Mycteria americana. The sequence goes on along the minus strand of NC_134396.1, from coordinate 29,156,959 downwards.
GAATTCTTTCTACAGTTTATTTTTAATTCTAGTATAAAAGTAAATAAATAACGTTCTATTAGAGTGGTTTGCCAAGAATTATTACATTCCTTTTTTTTTTTTCCAGAAAATGAAATTTAATTATTGCCAGCTCTCACAATTTTATTGCAAGCTCCCTCTTATTGTTGTTTTCCTTAAACCCCTTCTGGAGTCCTTTGGTTACATAAGAATTTCTAGGTTGTTTCTTCTGCTGCTTTTAGCACTTTTATCCCTCACAGCAGTATAGAAATATGACCCAAATGTGATCTAAGAACTCAAAAACTGAAAATCAAATAAAAATAGCTATTAGAAATCACTATTTTATTTCCATTCCAACCTGTGTTTTTTGGACACTTAGTACAGGTAACACTAGATATCTCTTGTAAACAACAGCAAAAAAAAAGCTAATTTGGTTTCACTACCCAAACAATGGTAGGAATATGCCAATGAAGACTAGAAACAAATGGTAAAAACTTGATACTAATATCTTTCACTGCTTTAATTGTCTGAACGCGTACTACAATATGATGTATTGAGGCTGTGAAAAATATAAAGGAAATATGTTGTTGAGACAGCAATTACATTAGATCATGCGTTGATTTGCCTTCACTTTACTCAGGGAATGAGTTATAGCTACAAATAGAATATGTGTAGTCTCATCTTGGAAGCTAACTGCTTTTTCATTATTCTCAGGTAAGGCTTTGTGTTCCTAGTGAGTGTCAGGTTATCATCTGTCTTCACTGACCAATCCTGCATCCTGACCACATGGCACCTAACCTTGCATTCGGTTTTAGAAGTATGCTCAAAATGATCCGATCCCTGAGTTGCTCTGATCTTCTGCACATGCTTTCTGCCAGTATTTCATGATCTAGAAAATCCTTTGTGGTGTTCAGTCTTTTATCTTCACTGAGGTGTCATTTCTGAGAATCCAAGGTGCCAATGAACCAAGTTAATTTAGATGTTAGTGTTTTGACAACTTCCAAATAATCTAGCAGCGGCAGTTTAAAATATAACCTTAGTCATCTCTAGCCCCCTGCAGATGGACAAATCTTACATAGAAGTTTTTAGACGAGGAGCAGAGGAAGCAACAGAAGACAGTAACTTCTTAAAATACTGTAGCTTTATGGGCTAGATGATAATAGTTGTTTACCCTCCAGAAATACTCAAGAATATATCTTGGACTCTATGAATTATTATTATCTATGTGCATAATTCTGGTTTTGGCTACTATAAATGGGGAATACTCATCTGGCATATCTGAAGAATCCATAGTGCTACATATAGTGCTAACAGGATTATTATCTTGTATTTTGCAGTACATTGCAGCATTCCTGCCAAATACCTTGATTTTTTAAGGCAAATTTGGGAAGCTTCGTGCTAATGGCTCAGCTATACCTTGCTCAGACACCACTTTGAATGTTTTTGTTGGTGCTAATAAGACATAAGTCTGCCAAGTCAAGGGGACCAGTGGGTCCCCTGAAACCTCTTGGTATCAGGATAGACAGAGGAAATGTAACCCAAGACGTGAGGGTCATTCAGCCCACTATAAGTACTTACCCAATTGCACAGTATTTATTAGGGGGTGGTTCTGACCTCATGCTTCACAAAAAACTATTCCATTATTCTTACCACATTCATCGTAGGGGAAATAGCTATTATATTGATTTATATTATAGATGAAATGTTGTTTGTGGGACCAAGGTTGCACTTGTGCTCCCCTGACTGACTTCAGCAAGCAAACATTCTCAGTCGTTGTCCTTTTTCCCTATCCCACCATTGTGTAGCGAGAGGCTTGACCTTTCTATTTGGAAATATTTTACAAGACAGTAAATACATGTAGGAAATAATCTCTGAAATAGTAGGAGAAATTAGAAGGCCTATGTTTGGGCAAGTCATCAAGTCACGCTGAAGAGGCACAAAATAACAATGCTTCAATGCCTGGAGGACACTAATGGAAAAAAATATTAAGTCTAAAAGACAATACTTATGCAAGGAAATTTCAGCAAAAGCCAGTAATTTCTCCCAGTAGCTAAACAAAACATGGCTACGTGAAGATGTGTCTCTGCCCTTAAATAGGATTCTTATTTTTTAAATATAAAAAATAAATCACCATGAGAGTTCCAAAAGATATACTGTGCCTGGATACAGCAGAAGATTTAGTATTCCGGTATCCCAGACTAAATCAATAACTGGCATCCTATCTGGTCCAGTTATTGAGAGAACATGATTTGCTTTTTCTTTGCATCACTTTAATGGATTTCTTTTCCTATTGAATAATACTTCTGTACAAATAAGGTTTTAAAGTTTATTTGGGTGAAAATTCCCTTTGCACAGATTATATACTTATGCAGGGTTATATACAGCGGAGTGCTGCTGATAGAAGGCTGTTACTTGTTTCTGTTATATTCGAGTAACCAAAGTAATAAAAAGCAATGTATTTCACTGTTAACTTCACACAAAGGTTCAGGTAAATATGTAGCCCCTGACTCACTTAACAAATGGAAATTCTGAATCTACCCTTCCTTATCATCATTCAGGGTAATAGAAAAGAGTTAGGAACATATAAGAGAAGGTAAAATAACATCCTTCATTAATGTGCTGATTTTTAAATAATTATATTCGTCTAAGTACTATCAGTTACATTGATAAGGAATTGTCATAGAAGTTATGGCTTACGGAACTAAAATTACAGCAGGTTGGTGTGCATGCATGTTATTCACTTGCTGATTTTTTTCCTCCTTGTCTAATTTACTGTTTCTAGGACTGGAACAGTAGTTGTCTGCCACTTCCTTCAGTCCCAGTAGGCATACTGCCTTTGCCCCCAGCAAGTGCATTATCCATAATGAAAGCAGAGAGTACTTTTCTCTAATCTTGGGCCCATGTCTAGACAATGTTAAGTATGAGTTGCAGCTCTACTGAACAGAAGGCCCACTACTTTCTTTCACACTCTTTTTCTTTATATAGCTAACAAAACTTCATCTATGTGTTTCAGTTCCTTGGAACTGTATAATTTTATTTAGATACTTGTGAATTGCCACATTATCGCTGCCCTTGATACCTCTTCTGCTCATCAGTCCCTTTTACTCTGAGCAAAGGAAACTTGATACTGTCTGTTTATTTTTAAAATCCCTCAGAAGTTGGTTTGTTTAGGGGGGGTTTTGTGTGTTGGAAAGATCTCCATCCATATCCAACCCAGTCCTGATGGCTAGGGGACATTAGACCCCAAGAGAAAGGTCACACCATTCTTTATTTCCTTCATTGTGGTACATTCAGGCATACTCTTTGACCATCCCCATCTCCTTGATTTTTACTTTCATTTCCTGAAAAATTCATGCTGTTCTACACATTAGAAACATGCTGTTTCTAATCCCGATTCTTCCTTATTACCACTTTTGCTCATTTCTCCATCTTGATCATCAGTGCAGGTAATGTGTCCCTGTGTTTCTTCTCCTTCAACCAGGTCCTTCTTCTGACTTACCCCTGTGGTTATGTTGCTTAATGAGCCATCCCTATTTTCCAGGAGTTGGCCCTCCATGTCCTCTTATTCAGCCGTACTGACAAATTCTTAGGTATGCTGACACCTTCCGGTCTTCCATCCTCCCCCAGTTCTTCTAACCTACCCTGTAGACTACTCTAATGTCCACCTTCCCTGTTCTTCAGACTGTCTTCCATAAGTCATCAGTGTCTGCACACAGTCACCTTTGTTTGGCAGTCACTATGTGGCCTTGCCAGTCATCCTACCACCTATTGCCTGTTCCTTAGTTTAAAAAAATTAAATTCTTTTCCATCCAGTGTACACCAATGTTTTTCTTTGGTTCGGTTTGATGAGCCGTCACGTCTCTCTGCAACTGTATAGTCCTCCTCAGAATTTTTGTTCCCTTCAGATCTCTTGAATGGAGTTAAAATAGAAGTTAAAAATAGTGGCTACTAATGAAGAGCAGTATTGTGGGAAATACTGAAATTTTGTCCTTTCTTCTCCAGGCCAGTTACTTCCATCCCAAGGTCCTTTTACTCTTAGTCTGAGGTAATCCTTTCATAGAATGTACATATAATTTATTCAAAGCTTTAGAGGGCACATGCTATCTGTGCAAAGCCTTTCACATACAGTATTTCATACACATTTTATTTCACTAAATGGCACATACCTAGTACAGAGGAGCCAGGGCCTTCCCATGCAGTAGCACTCGCCGACCCATAGTCACCAGTATCATCTGTTTGCTGGCAATAGGACCATCGCTGCCTCCTGCTTCTTGCCCCATGCCTCCTCTTCTTCAGCAGTCACATGGAGATATGGTGCCACCTTCCCTCCCAGGAGTCTTTCTGTGGGTTTCACAGACAGAAACCTTGGCAGAACGCACAGAGCTGAGCACCCTCTGCTCAACATAGCAGGAAAGTGGATGATGTCTTTTAGGAAGAAGGGGAACATCGGGCAAGTACCATCCGCTTCAAACAAAGTGCTCAACAGGAACAGTTTACCGGAAAGACAGTGAAACCATCTCCTTTACTACTACCATCTTGGCCAGCTTTTCTAATTTGTTTTTATCCATGATACTGCAACGATAATGACATGGCTAATAGATGACTGTGGTGCTGATACAGTTCTAAGAATTGAATTTTCCTTCAAATCCAGATGGCAGAAGAGCATAACCTAATGCATTTTTAAGCCAATTCACACTGGCTAGGAGCCTAAGCTGAAGTCTTGTGCAAAGTCCCAACACAAGAGCTAGATAGAATATACATATGGTTAACAGGGATTGCCTTAGCATATTCTGTAATGTCAGCTTCCATCATTCAGTAAGAATAAAATTAAAACTTTCGGGCACACCTCACACAAAATGAAAGGTTTACAGAAAGGAGCCAGTAACTGCCAGTGTGAAGTAGTCAACCAGATGAAAAGGTAACAGGAGAGAGATCAAAACAGGTCAATTACAAATTGTCCTTTGTTTTTGGGGGGCTTTGGGTTTTTTTTCGGGGGGGGGGGGGGGGACGGACCAGGAAGCCTTATTTCTTGTCACCTTGAGTAATCTTAGATATTCAGAGCATATCCCAAAGTGGCTCTTCTCTATGAATTAGCAGTGTTAGAAGAAAACAGTTAGGTGTGTCCCTGACTCTTTCATTTATTGGCAAGAAAAAGTGTAACTGCTTTCAACATAAAAAGTCTGAACATGGATCTGAATCGTATATTGTACTGTTTAATAACTGTTTAATAATTGAGAGTTGGCAGTGCCAACTCTTTCTATTACGTAAACCTGTTACTATTTTTACACCTTTTGCTCCTTTACGTCTCAGAATATACTGTGATTCTCTTTGATACTACAAAGTTATTGTGCTGTTTAGGGCTTAGCTGATATCACCACTGTCCAGTTTTTTGAGAAATTACCACCAGACCTTATTAAGGGACCTTAGTATACCACCTGTATGTGCACAGCAAATCCAGTTTGTCAAACATAAACCCATCCGTGCTGCATTGCACTCAAAGTAGGGCAAACATTACATGCACTGTAAAGTTGGTCTGAACATGCTTGTTGAACATTAAATCTGCAGTAGATGTGAAGTATTAAGCATCAAAGTCACAGAGTGAATCTCAGGGCCTCCTTCAAACTGGTATCCTAAGGTCTCTAGACAGCACTAATAGGCAGCATAGCATAGCATGAACTGATAGGTTCTTTTGCAGTCTCTCATGTAACAGGATTTTCCATCCTATTCAACTAAAAATATTAAAAATAATAACATTTACTCAATATTATTATCACTGCATCATCAGGATATCTAAAATTTTCACAGAAACACCACCATATTTTTTCTCTGAAGGAAATAAACTATCATTATAAAAGACAGCTGAAAGACAGCCATCCAATAGTAAGAAATAAAGAGAAGTCTAGTAACTTAGCAGATATAAGATCTCAGTTTATTTAATAAGATTTTATACAGCTTTCCAAAACATATAAAAAACAAGAGAGACAAAGGCGTACTGGACATTCCAAATGGAAAGCCTGAAAACAACATACTATTAAACAACTAAAGGTTAATTAAAACTTTGATTGCTGCTTCATAAATGTCTATAAAACTGTCACCACCAAAGCTGACTCATTGTTAGCCAATATGTTTAAAGATCACAATGGGCTTTCAGCTATTAATAGATTCTTTTTTGTTATTAGCAGATTCTATAAATATTCTGATTTCCAGAAAGGATAGGCAGCCAAAATAATGAGCCTCTAACAAGAACACAGGAGTTTAATAATAACATTAAGGTTCTTGCAATGATATTCTTGTACAATTTGTTAATTCTTATGCTGTCCCTAAAACAAGCTGTATTTATCAATAGCAGTTAGCATCTATAGATAATTTAGGACAGATAATTAAAATAATCTAACAGGGCAGAGCTATATGAACCGTCTGTAAGCTGACAAAGCATTCAGTTTGGTTGAGTGCCTGTACCCTGCAATACACCACAAATGCTGAAATTTTATCGTTTAACGCTAAATACAATTGGTTAAAATGCAGATTTGCCTTACAAATTTGGAAGAGTATGTGTGTAAAACATAGTAATTGTATTAATACTATTGTTATCAGTATCAGTAGTAGTATCAGTAGTAGTCGTCATGGTAGTAGCAGTAGTAGTGTCAGTATTATTACCTCTTTGAAAATTGATGAGTGGGAAGAAATGTATGGGTTTGTGTTATGGTAAATAACAAACACACACACATTCAAGAGTCAAAGATTGTAGAAGACTATTAAAGACAATAAAAGCTTTATTTACTTTTGTTTCAGCTCCTGGGTTTTTTTTTTTCAGGAATTTTTTCAGTATTTTTTCTTTTCTTTTGCCTGGAGTACATCATGAGTCACAACATAATGGGAGTATGAGTAATGTCCAAGTGACAGACACTTTCCAAATAAGAATGATTCTCCAATCAAAGGTTGGATTTTTCCTCAGCCTTTTATTTTATGTAAGTATTTAGACCTGACCACAGTGACTATAAAGTGCTAAAAACTCAAAATTATAAATGGTTGTGATCATTCTTTCTTAAAGCAGTAAATACCTACATGATATAAAAGGTGTAGAAAATTATGTACTAGTCCTGAAAATTCCCAGACCTCTTGCAAGGATAAGTTTAGTTCTTCTCAGAAAGAAAAGTAACACTGATATGATCACTCCTTCTTTTGTGTCCACATGACTTTGTAATTTCTGGCTCAGTGTTTTTGTGCCCATTATAACACCACTGGTGAAATCTGCAGAGGGGTGAGGTCAGGAAGGAATTTTCCAGCTATTCTTATTTTCCTCTAGTTTTAATGTCTGCTTTTATACATCCATATTTCAGTCTTGGTCATGCAGATGACAGCATTTATAATAATACACTTTTTTGAGAACTCAACTATATAAATTATCCAAACAAGTTAATACATTAAAGAGAAAAATAAAAAGTCATTTATAGCTTTTCCTTTCTTTCTTCAACTATAAATTACTGTGATAACAGATAAAATAACTCACAGATGTCTATTATGTATGTGCAGTAAGAAACTTATATATAGAAGTAAAATAATTTAAAATTTAATGAATAAAGTAGCTAAATATTCAAACACAACCCCCCTTCATCTAATATCTTAGATACTCATATTAAAACAGAACAAGTATTTTTCTTACAACAGATCTGATTTTGTGTTTTTCTAAAGATACTGTTGCTGCTCCACTTAGAATGGTTGTACTCCATCCCCATATCAGAGTAAGTGTAAGTCAATTGTGCCATTGTCTACAGCCCATGAAGGTAATGGAAAGCCTCCCTTGTCTTTACAGGATTTTGAATTGGATCTTCCTTTGCCGTTCCCTTGTACAAGTTACACAACTACAGATTGACTGGTTCCCCTCCAACACCAAGAAAACAGCAGGAGACAGGCAGGTTCCCACTGCTGTCTGAAAGATACCGCTGGCACTTCAGTTACTCCAGTTCAGCTTTAATTTGACAACAGCAGTAGCTGTATATGTCAAAGACCAGTTTTGGTTTTTTTCATCCAGATTTTTAGCAGAATCTTATTAAGTGGACTATTTCTGACTACCTTTCTATTCACAATGAACCAGCAGAATCTGTATTCCTCATGAGAATTTTAAAGCTACTTTTCTGGTATTTAAGCAAACAGCACAGGATTGGTTGAGACAGCATGTCACTGTAATATAGGAGTTTCTTATTCTGGTAAATTCTGCTTTACTGTTTGTTTGGGGTTTTTTTTGTTGTTTAATTAATTGGATGCTATTTTAAGTTCCTACTGTGTATTGGCCTAGTCATGGGAATTGAATCTGTGTCTCTTCTCTATTGCTATGTATCAAATGAGTAAGAGGAGCTGGAAAGAGCCAAACGTTGCTTAGTAAAAGCCACACAGATATAACAGCTGAGCTAAAGCAGAACTTGATTAAAAGGAGACTGAAGTATCCAAGGAGAGCTTAGAAAAAATGAAGTATCTGTTTACTGTATGGAAAGAGTAACAGGCCAGTGTTCCCAGACATCAATAACACAGTTGGTTCATTTTGCTGTTTCATATCTGGTCTTATAAATATGCAGTACCAACTGCATCTAGTTGCAATACCTTCAGAAATTAAAACAGAGTTTTTCTTGTGCAGTTCACTGCACAACTGTGTGGTGGTTAACCCTTCTTTCAGTTAACACCATCAGCCACACAATCCTATCCATTATCTAGCAAAAATCTTTTACATAACTGTACCTGCTATGCTCTACACCATGTAAGACCTCAGTTGCTGGAACAACAAATCCCAGAAGTCTCTGATTGAGTTTCCACTTTTGAAACCTGAATATAGGAATTAGTTCTTTTTCTACTTTTCATTATTCCAAGACTGAAAAGGCAGATACAGGTGAAGGATTCCTAGCCAAACATTAGAGACAATGAAAGTGGTCAGAAATGCATTTCCTAATGACGTCCATCAGGAACACCATATCCTAAAATATTAAAATGAAAACCAAAACTCTTCAATATTACAGATCTTGCTGACAGTCAAGCCATGCCATAATTCCCTCAGTTCAACTGAAACTTCACGTTTTCAGCTGAACTGTGGGGAATAGAATTTTTCCTCCATTATAAGAGGTCAGGGTGTATTTTCTCTCCTTGTAATTTGGCTCTCAACCAGCAAAAAGATCTGAAGGGGAGAAACTAATCCTGTAAACAGAACTAAGAATTAGTAGAGAGAAGCAAGAGAGTCTAGAGGGAAAAAGGAGGCTGGATAAAGCTTGAGAAGGGACAGGGTATAAAACTTAAATGGGGACAGGCCATAAAACTTAAAATGGGGACAGGCCAGTAAGAGTAATGGCAGCTAACACCTGCAACTGTATAAATTTCCGCTGTTCTGGATCTAGTTATCTCACAGGGATAACCATATTTTGAACAGGGTTGTGGTTCACTAAAGATCCCTGATAGAAAACAAAATGGATTGCTTGAGAGAGATATTCCAAAGAGGCAGTGTGGGGGACATGCTTGTGCATTGTAGTTTGCCCTGCAGTCTTCCTGTAAATAAATACAAAACTCACCTCTCATCGGTACTAAAAAAATAAAGTGATGCTTATGGTAATATGCAAATTATTTATAAACTGACCCACTAAATATTTTGGACAAAATGGCACACATAAACCTGCATGAACTTGGAAGATATTGAAAATATTTCAAGAATATTCCTCTGCATTTAAAGATACATAATTTAAACAAAGACAGCTAGTTATCATTTCCAAGCACTCGTCTAGAACCCCTTACAGCATGAGATTTCTATGTTTGAGATTTCTGTGCTTGGAGCTACAAACTGTGTCAATATTGTTTTCACATTTTCCTAAATCTGGATGGGCTCTCAGTTCACCAGCACCTTTTGTAAGCACACTACCTCATTGTGAAGACTTTCTAGATTTGAGTATCCACATTCTAGCTGCCTTGAACTCTACAGTAGTGCTGAATACCTCATAAAGCATCTCAGTATGCTTTCCTAGAGCTCTTTACAGTTCACCCCTTCAGGGTCATCTGATCAATAGAACAAGCAGACAAAGACTTTCAAAATGTTTGATAAGAACAACCACCCTTTACTTTAGAAAGCAAAAGAGATATTCAGATCTAAGTAAAACAACAAATACTCATATTGCCAGCCTTCATTTTCTCACCAGTCATGATGCTCATAAGATTCATATCTGTGTCACTGCAACTCTTCATGTCGCTTCTGCTGAGCTGAACTCCTCCAACATGCCTTCTTTTGGAAACACTAGTATTTCTTGACTTCTGTGTCAAGTCTCCTTATGTCCTGTTCCCTTTTAAGTGGGGTCCTTTCGTATCTACTTCTCTATGTGTTTCTAAATACGTGTACCAAAATTTTAATAACTTTAATAAATTTTCAATAACTTCAATTCCCCCTTCTGGGGAATCCCTAGTACACCTTTACTCCCATGTACCTCTTCCCCAGCTTGTGAAAAAGTTGAGTCAAGCTGCACTTCGCAGCTTCAGACACAGTGTTCTTCTACAACACTGTTTGGCAGCTGAGAGGAGCAGTCACTTTTCATTGTCCCCCCTGTACCTCTTACAGGAAGCCAGACAGCAGATGAGTGAATCTAGAGGCACTGAAGGATTCAACACTAAGTCAATTTAATATAACCAATAAATTCATGACTTGTACATAAATACCTAAAATCCCAAATTCTTACAACTGAATACTGTCATTTTAAATTGTTACCACTTATATCTGGATGCTTTCTGTTTAAAATATTCTAAATGCAAGCATAAGCAGTTCTGAGCCAGGTCAAAATGCAGACTTTATTTGGTCTCTGGCTAAGGAGTGAGCTTCCTGGTGTGCTGGTTTTGTCTGGGGTAGAGTTAATTTTCTTCATAGTAGCTAGTATGGGGCTATGTTTTGGATTTGTACTGAAATCAGTGTTGATAATACAGAGAAGTTTTTGTTATTGCTGAGCAGTGCTGACACAGAGTCAAGGCCTTTCCTGCTTCTCACCCCACCCCACCAGCGAGGAGGCTGGGGGTGCACAAGAAGCTGGGAGGGGACACGGCTGGGACAGCTGACCCCACTGACCAAAGGGATATCCCATACCATGTGTTGCCATGCTCAGCATATAAAGCTGGGGAAGAAGAAGGAAGGGGGGGACGTTCGGAGTGATGGCGTTTGTCTTCCCAAGTAACCGTTACACGTGACGGAGCCCTGCTTTCCTGGAGATGGCTGAACACCTGCCCGCCGGTGGGAAGGAGTGAATGAATTCCTTGTTTTGCTTTGCTTGCATGCGTGGCTTTTGCTTTCCCTATTAAACTGTCTTTATCTCAACCCACGAGTTTTCTCACTTTTACTCTTCCAATTCTCTCCCCCATCCCACCGGGGGGGAGTGAGCGAGCGGCTGCGTGGAGCTGAGTTGCTGGCTGGGGTTAAACCATGACACCTGGGTTGTCTGAACAAATCTGTTCAGCTGCTTTGAGTTACTACTAGGGTGAAAACAGCAACAACAAAACCGTTTCCCATTATAACAAAATTCTAAGCTACCTCAAGAAATAGCATAGCAATCATCACCTGTGAAAACAAAATTAAAAAACAAAAGGTCAAAAGGGGAAAATCAGGTTAAGAAATTATGCATGTAAAATAAAGTGAGGTGTACTTCAGGAATGTTGAGTAATCACAGCTCTATCTAGAATTTTTAAGAATAAAAGCTGCTCACTGGAGGCTTTATAAAGATCTGGCTGTTAAACCTTGCTTGTTTAAAGTTAGGCATATGAGTTCATAGGCAGTATTTTTAAGATTAGGAGAAATTTCCTTCCCTCACTTGCTTAACTTCTCAACTTGTGATTCTATTGATGTAATAATTTCTTTATTTGTTCAACTGAAACCCATAGGTTTCAAAGACCCACAAGACTTAGAATGTCTTTAAAAACAGGAGAAAAACAAAAACTAAAATATTTTTTTCTGTATCATAAAATAGAGAAAAAAGACTCATTGCTCCTTTTTTTCCTCTGTTTCTGATCACTGTTTGCTAAAACCACACATAAATCTCCATTGTCAATCAGCTGCAGCAATAAAAGAATCTATTGTGCCCTATCCCATTCTGAAGAATGAGATGTGGCGTTCAAGATCAAATACAGAACATCTTCCTTTTCAATTTTCTTTAAAGATTAAAACGGAAATTAATAAATCCTTGAGACACAAATTACTCAAATTAATTAAAATCGCAATAACCACCATCATTTACCTGCTCTATGTTATATTTCCTATCTATGTAAAACTATGAAGGTTTTGTGGTTTACTTTTTGCAGCCGATATCTGTTCACTTCTATATTAGGTATTCTTCCTTGCTTGTCTGGCTCTGTCTTCAGGGATGCACGTCACATACGTGTACATCAGGCCTTTGTTGTTCTAAACTATATAGAATCATGTATGCATATATACATACAGCTTATAACCAACTAAACAAAGCTGCCAAACCTTACCCTACTGACTTTTTCTCTATGTGTGTGTGTGCTCGTGCATGATTTCTAAACATATAGTAGTACATAATTATGGAATGACATTAGTCGCATAGATACCTTGGTAGACCCTCATGCTCCCAGTGGAAAAAGCACTAGCAAGTGGGCTTTCACTTAAAATATTTTGTAATGTACTCTTTTTCAGGTGAAACATTAGCACTAGATTATGGATCTGCATTCAAAACCACAGTTAACCAGTGATCTAAATAATTTATCTTTTGATGGAGAGCCTCTGATATAGCAACAAATACCACAGTGTTAACGTAATAGGAATTAAATTGTCAATTGATCATGATGACCCTCAGAACTAAATCTGAAATAGAATTTGGAGACTGAACCCACCAAACTCAAAATGTCTGCAGTGAGATAGACAGAGAAGGAGACTTGTCCAATTCCTGTATGAAATAAATTTTGTACTGTGTTTTCATACAAGTAACATTCTTTTGTTTAATTTAATGATTTTGTTTGATATTTCCTATGACAATTCACTGTGATGCGATCTGTGACTCACTTAGGTTACAACTTCCTTGGACATCACGCATACTAAGTCTGGCCCTTACTGAAGAATCTTGGATCATATGAATCTTAAGAGTTAGCATTCATGAGCCAGGTGTAAATAAACATGTACCTTTATATTTTTTTATGATATGTAAAACATCTCTAAACGTGTAAAGTCATATAGTTACACATATTTCAGATGTGCAGACTTCAGAACAACAGAATAAAACTGCTTTGGAATAACGATATGAAAAAGTTCCACATTTACTAACGTTTTTGTATTCTATCACCTTAAGGTGAAGAAGAACAATGTCCACAAGGACGATCACATTTGATGTATAACTAAACTGAAGAGAAATAGTAAGGTTTTTCTGAACATTTATGTGAAAGCTGTTACCTACCAGGGTCATTTTAAGGACTTTGCAGCTCTAGCGCAACAATAGTGCAATTCAAATTAACTCAATAAAAGCACACAGAGCAAACTTGTTAGAGGTTAAGCTAGCTGGAGAACACAGGGAAAGTTAGAAACAGATGTGATAAGCTGTCCACAATAAAAACCTAACCAAACCTACCTAAGTTCATATAAAAAGATAAGTATATGATAGTAGGATTTTGCATACATGTAGTATATATTTTTCTGTGCTATAGCAACAATAACAAGTAAATCTTTGAGACTTTCCTAGTGGAATAAGTATTCCTGTATTACAGGTGGGAAATTGTAGAGGGGAAAAAGATTTAGTGACTTTCCCAAAATACTGATCTTAATTTTGAAACTTACAACTTAGGATTCTTTGGTTTCCAAGTCTGAGATTTTTATACTATACTACAGACCTTTCTCTCGTTTAATAAATAGATACATTCTGTGGTCCCAACTTAGCTATAACTCATGTTCCTCTCTGGAGGAACTTACAACTAAGATGGCATTTTAATACTGTGCTCTCTGTGCCTATACGTTGAGATCTGCACTCATTTGTTGTACCGAGACATCTCACTGTTGAATGCCGTCTTGCTTCATTCTCACCTCTCACCAAGGACTTACAGGTACTTCTTGATTAGCAGCATTGCCATAGATAAAAAAATCACACCTTTCCTTGTGTTTTCTACCAGTTTTTTTCCAATTATACTTACATGGAATCCTCTGGTGAAACCCCACTTGGGTAGTATTTATTTTGGGCTCTTAAAATCCTATTCACATTTATGTGAGGCCATATAAAATGGTAGAAACAGCAAAGCAGCTAAAACCCAACTCAGCATTTGAAACATGAACACTGTAGATGTTCACTTTGATACTATCCATATTCCTAAGACTCTATAAATGGATTATGACGATTATTTTTTAATGAGCATACTAAATATCTGGCCGGTTCTACGGTAACCCAAGCGATTAGAAAAGCTCTAAGGGATCCGTTACAGTCTCTTGTGTAAATAATACAAAGTTAATAAAGTAATTAATAAATATTTTTAAACATTCTGATTGTGTTAAATAGAGAAACTAAAACAGTTCCAAAGGAACCATTCCATTCTCAGACAAAAAATGTGCATTTTTAATTTTCTATAAGGCATACATTTGCCTTAAAAAATAAAAACAAAGCTAGTAAATTACATTCTAGAACTCTATTTAAAGACACTTATGGAGAGACTTAGGCTGACAAAACTCAGGAAATTCAAATGTGGAAGTGGAAACATAAATGTAAGAGGGGTGTAATTCATGCCATTATACCTGTTTGAAACAATTTGTGTGAGTTAAGGATAGAGTGCCAGCATAAACTTTGAATTTATTGGCTTTTGTTGCTTTAAATCAGAGCCTTCACATTATTTAAACATAGTTTTTGTATTTAAAATTCAGAGCGATAGAACACGTACATTTGGCTGCAGATAGATACATAATTCATGTTGGTAGGAAGCATACCTTATAACACTTAAGTGGTTTATTAAACTTGTTTCATCTGATATGGGATAAATTCTGTAATTGACGGCAAGTCATAGGCAGATCCTACATCTATCATATTTAAGATTACCTTATGTTATAGAGACTATTTTGCTTTGGCCTCTCAAGGGCTTTTTTTTTTTCCTGGAGAGAAAATATATGAAATATGTTAATGTTGTTTAAAAATGACTTAAACCTGAACTCCTACATGAAATTAGTTTAGTGGTCTTAGCTCAGTCCCTAGCAGACAGTTGAGTATATCAGGAAAACCATCACACATAATTTGGCACCAGTCAGTAGGACCAGCAGCCTCTGATCTAAAGAGGCCTGGCAATGAGCCTGGGGAGGCTGAATGACCTTTTATTTTAGGGACCATGAACTCTTGGAGTCAGAAGGGAGGTCATATTGTGCAGGGAGGTCATTCCTGTACTCCTTGCTCCCTCTCAAGTTTATAGTTCATAGTAGAATTATTTGAAATTACCCCACCTATTTGATGAGCACGGGTAGGAAAAAGAAAGTAGAGAGGATTCTCTCCCAGCGGATTCCGCTCAGATCTACTGACACTAGAATTTTATTTCAAGTCTTCTATCATTTCTGTTTTCTGTATGGCTTTACTACTATGGGCTGGGAAGACTCTTAGGGTGGAGCAGGCTACAACTAGATTGTGGTGTTACAAGCATTATGACGTCTAACATTTCTCTTGTTTTCTGCATCATAATGAATTGAAATGCTAATAGCCAGCAATAATTTGTTTGACTCTCTGCTCCTGCTGTTGACTATTCATAACTATAGAGTGATATTTTGGGATGGAATTTCTAATGCTAACAAGGCATGTCTAAAATAAGTAGATGGGTCAAGGTGACTAAAATATCATGAAGATTGTGACACAGTAGTGGTTAAACCCCCTATTTTTTAAAGAATGGATAAAGGCAGATTATCAATAAGTGAATACTGTCTAGTATTTTCCCTTCAGCTGCTGTTATTTGTTTGTTTCTTTGGTAGTCATGTTGCACCAGCCTGGAATAATGATCATTTAAGAAAAGTTTTTCTCAAACTTCTGCAAGTCATGCTCATCACCAAGACAAGGGGAACACCACTGCTGAAATCTCTCCACAGTTAATATATTATTAAAGTACTTTCTGAGATGAGATTATCCCAACTTTCTTAAAGGTTTGAATAATGCAACTGTTAGTGTTCATATCTGAAGTGCCAACTCAGATTTTAGATGATAGTGACGATGAAACTGAACAGAGCAGTTACACTGCAGTTGTGCTAGTTCAGGCTCACTGCTAGTAAGGATAGATGTGTTACGTTAGTAACTCTTAAACTATGTATGAGATACTTCTGCACAATCACAACCTCTGGAAACTTAAAGACAGAAGAATGAGAAGGAATCTGAGCTATGATGGAGAATTTTCTTTTTCCCCCTTTGCCATTAATTAGCTCTCTTCTGTGAAAAGATATGCCAGTACATATAGGTCTAGTACAGGAATAGTCACAGAAAGATAGAAGCTGCATAAATCAGTGAAAGAACATCACAGCTGGGCTAGACAGGTAACACTTCTGTTGATGGTGGTATTGGTAGCAGATGCCTTTTTCTTCATTTTTCCTAGAAATAAATTACATATTTAGAGGAAGTTCCCAAGAGTTCTTTAAAAAGGTTGTTACAAGCTACAAAATAGAGAAGGCTTCAACCAAATATTGAAATTTTCACTTCAAGAGTCATTAGTACTCCTGTCTGGATATGTAATAGTGTATAGGTATCTGGCTACCTGAGTATTTCCCTTTGCATTTATGCTAGGTTCCATTGCTATGAGTCTTTTATTTGCCTGGTTCCTCATTGCATCTCTGCAGAATCTGGTTACTCTGGTTACAATTAATCTATTATGCATTTATTGACTTTCTTAAGTTCATGGTTTATAAGGTACAGCCATTTTCAGAGATATGGGGTTTGGGTCGCAGGAGAGTAATCGAGTTTCTGTTTGGTTTTGCCTTTGTGTTCGCGCTTTTAAAGTCTCAGACCCTGAATGGAAACAGGGAGCAGAAGGACCTGGTATACAGCATCAATCTGGATGGCACTGTAAGAAATTATTTTGTAACCAAATAATAAGAATGGTAATGGTAAAGTTGTTAGTGGAGCTTTAGGGTCTGATTCCGCAAGCTTTAGTGATAACAGTAATCCTTTTTCACATTGGTAACTTTACAGACAGCAAAGATCACTCAGAGACTAAATTTTGTGGAAGTAAGCTCAGGCTTGAGGTGAAGATTCATCTTCTCCGGAAGTAAACTCAGACTTCAGGTGAAGATTCATCTTCTCCATTAAATAGATTTTTTTTTTTGATCGTATGATAATAAGAATATTCCCACATTTTTGAGACATTTTAGAATGTCCTGCAGTTTTCTCTAATTGATACTGAATTTATCAGAGCAGCAAAATAAGATTTTAGCCACTTTTCTCTTAATGGTCCATTAAAAAATCTTCAAAAGGAGCTTGGCACTCAAAGAAATTAAGTTTCTTAGGAAGAAGTCAGGCTGAAAGCCTGTGGAAACACTTGTTTCTTTTTACCTGTATCAAATCAAGACAATGTCCTTGATATGGGATTGGGAGATAGAAAGGGGTTGACCATTAAATAAACCAATGGCACATTTGCATTGTGCCATTCAGATGGTACAGTTCAGTGTTTGAGTAAGGAGATTACTTGAGACAAAACTCTTGAATGAGGAACGTGGTTGGCTTTGAAGATGTGACTGGCAAGTGAAAAGAGGCTTGTAAGAGTCAGCCCAGTGGAAGATTCCAGTTGAAGTAAAAAAGTGAAGAAGTTACTGTCCCACAGTCCTCAGTGAAGAAGTTAAAGTCCTCAGAAAATGTGTCCAGCTGTGATGTTGCTCCTTCAGGGCACCAAAAGAAAAGGGAATATTTCAGTCTGTTAGACAGATGAAAAGTGTCAGATTTGTTATCCTCCCAAAGCGGACAATCCTTTTTGGCTCTAAAATAAGAACCGATGTAAAGATTAAGATAATCCTCATTTCTTTTGAGGAGATAGCATAAATATTTTGCAAATAAAATACTTTTAGAAATTTTTTTACCACTGTAACAGCAGTTCACACAGATGATTCTTTTCCACTGGGATGCAGAAAACAAGCTTTTTTCATACTCTTGTCTTTCTGTTGATCCAAGAGACCTCCAAAGTTAGTGTTAGAGAAACAGACACAAATCATCTAATGCACAGCAAATTTCCACTGGCACCATGTTTCATACTGATGTGTCTTGGACTTAGTTTAACGACGGTAGGATCAGTTTGATGTTATTGGCTGTTGGCCCTTGTCTGAGAGGTGGTGAAAGATCTTCTTCTCTCCTCTTATTTTGACCACAAAATGCTCAGCAAACCCCAGATTCCCACTGGCCTCAACAGAAATGCAGAAATTCAGGACACTTAACACTTTCCAGGATTGGGCCCAGATGGATATGACCATTCATCAGTTAATTTTACTGCTTTTCAGCAGTTGTGAAATATACACCATGATACGCCTTTTTTGAACAGCTGGAAAATTATGTTGTAACTAAAATTCCATCATTCAGCTTCCCGTGGAATGCATTTTGCTCTGAGAGCTGAGAGACAATCTAAATAGTGGCTAGATCCACCCTCACCATAGTCATAAATGTCACAGTATTTGGAGGGGTGGGATGTTGTTTTAGGACAAAGTCATTTTTTAGTGACATTCATTTTACTTCGTATATAATGTGGGATTTTTGTTGCATTTTATGTGTAAAATACAGAAAACCAGAAATTATAAGACATTTAACACCCTTTTTGTAGTGTAATTAGGCATTCTATGCACTCTTACTTTTCTCAGTCAGACTGTAAATCCTGAGGGTTTTTCCCTTGTGAGCCAAATTCTGCTATCTTTACTAATCTTGATGGGCTGTTACATCAGCCTACAAAGTAATCTCAGTGGGACAAATTCCTGTCTCCAATACACCCGTGTAAATTGAAAGCAATCCTATAATTACAATTACACCAAAAGCAGAGTTTGGCCCAGTGATTTGAAAGAGCCAGTCAGGCAGTATTTGCCCAGCGGTATTTGCCCTCTAACACTTTGTTTTCTTCTTGCATTCAGAACCACAGCCCTGTGTATGTTAATGTGTCCTGTACAATTGAATGAACAGAAGAAGACTGCGACAAGTAATGTTTACAACTTCCATTATGAGAAAAGCTGTTGCCCTGCATTTCCCACTGAAGTCAATGGAAGCTGAATGTGTTGGAAGGGAAGGTGGCACTGGGTCTCAACTACCTAAGTTATGCTCCAATGCATTACAAAGCTTAGATGGAAAGGGATTACAGCTAAGTTAAGGCCATCAGCTACCGCGTAAGTGAGAGCAGAAGATCATGTCTAATTTGTTTATAGCCTTAACAATGGTCTGGGAACTGGTTTTGAAGACCTCAAACTCTGTCAGATTTGAGGAATAACAGCCCCTTTTTAAAGCTCTATGACAGCACCTATCTTAAGTTGCTTGTAATATTGGAATTATTTCTTACACTAACAAAATTATCTGCCAAGACTTTCCAGCCTGGTTACACTACATGGTGTTGCAGTACAGAACGATTCTTACAGGCAACAAGTCCAGTTGTAGACTACTCTAAGAAGTGTTTTTTCAGCCTTTTCAATGCCTCTGGTTTTGCTATCTCAGATTGTAGGTGCATAGAGACTAAAAACATAACCTTGAGCACTTAGAAAACATTAGCTATATCCAGAGTTTTGAATTTGGCATTTAACATAGTTCTGTAGCAAAATTCACCTGAATTCAATGGGACACACCTGATCTCCTAAAGGACCAGTTTGGCTGAAGATAATGGAAGTTCTGAATGAAGAAGAGATTCAGTAGCTACCACCTGAAATGTGCAGTAGGGGATTTTTGAAACAAGGGATTTAACATTTTATGACTTTTAACATTTTTATGTTGTAGTGTATTTCACTTCCTTGTAAGTGATTTTAATTTTCATGAAAATTAAACGATTGACTGATGACAGGCTGTCTTCTACATAACCACAAAACTATTACAGGATAAGAGGCCGGTAGAGAATGCTCCACATTGCAACAGAAACATATTTAAACTCTATCCAGAAGACACTGCTATAGCAATACAAGCACAATACATACTTAATGCATAAACTCATGCATATGTTGAATTTTTCATGCATGAACAGTAACTTTGAAGACAATGACCTATTCATATTCACATATACAGCACACAGATAAGCACTGAAGGATGATTTAATCTTTGTCAAAGTATGAACACTTTTTTTATCAGAAAAATGGACAGGTTTCATTGCAAGATTTTCCACATAAAATACGCTGTTAAATGTAAGCTACTGCATTTATGTGTTGTAACCAATAGTGTGCATAAGGATATAAGAAATAGAGTATCTTGCATTATCACCTAAAGATTAAAATACTATGGGGCAAATTCTTACGTTTTTTTCAAAGGTCAAATTTTCACTGAATAAATACTGAACAAGAACTTCAAACTATGACCTCAGTATTGTGTTTCTTTACTTCTAATGTGTGCTACTAACATTTTATATTTACCTGAAAATGCCTGGCAGAACAGAACTGTTTACAGTTGCAGAATCTCACTGGTATGGAGACCTCTTTGTGAATGAAGCCTTAAGAGTTTTCTGGCTCTTAAAATCTTAAAATGCCAGTTTTTTTCTGTCTCTTTTTCATAAAAGCAGAGCTCTGCAAGGATCCCTGGCAGAGATTTCCTCTGGCCACTGTATGACAAAGGGCAAGAGTCCAGACCCCTGCTAGCCAGCAAAGGAAGGAGGAATTTTGAGTTTCTGACCCCTCTGAGATTGGCAAGAGGTGAGGGATATTAAAATTCAGTTTGCTGCACTATTGCTGCACTGTCTTCAGTACTTTTAACCAGTCTGACTGTTATCATAAGACCATTGGAGCTATGCTGCTACCAACATGTAAAAGCCCTCTGGATTTTGAAAACTGCTAGCATAAAACTTGCACTTCTGTGTTTCACTGGAGATGGTTTTTGCAGCTTTCTCCTAATTAGCATATTTATGTTCCTGAAGGCAGCAAGCTGATTTTCTAGGAAATTTGTTTTTAAAGGTTTCGTTTATCTTTTATGCACCAAAATATCTCCTACTTTCATGACATCAGAGCCAAACTTTGGGTGAAATATGTCATGATAGTAATCAGCAAGTCAGCTGGTAAACATGGAAAATCTTAGATAGCCACAGATTGTATCAAAATAATTATACAAGAAGGAAAGCATTGATGAGCAAGCAAAAAAAGTATAGCATTCAAGAGTAAGTAGTATAATAAAAAAAATTTATATTTGTTTCTTATTTTCTGTTTTAAATTAACTTAGTAAAAATGAGCTCTACAGAGAAATATACCTGAAAACTCCACCTGCAAATAAAGAAAGAAATAAAGGTTGCTGTTTTTTTAAATAAGAGGGAAACAAAACAGGTAACCACCTATTTTTTCACTTTCTCTTTGATAATTTAATTTTCAAAAAAATTATGGCTAGTGAAATATGTGTATTAATTGCTACATTTTTAAAAAATGTAAAAGATATAGCATCACTATTTTTTTTTCAGATCGTAGCATGCACTTTAGTTTACTACAAAATCATTGCAGCATATCATATATACTCTGACATATTTGATTATAAATCCTGCTTCATTGTTCTGTAACAAGGAATGCAGATGCAAAACCACATTGAGATCTCTTTCTTCAGCTGATGGCTTTTAAGAGCATCCATCAGGCTGTCTTTGTGAATCTGCCACTTGTACAGGATTGCTGATGGTCTTTATTTGCCTAATCATTGCATGCACCATATCCTTTAAGTAGGAAGCCATTTTGAGTATCACTTCTTAAAAGCAACTTCCTCAGCTGGGACACATAACTATTACCTCCAGTTCCAATCCTTCAGCCAGGATGGGATGTCAGACTTAAAGCAGGAGTTTTATCTTTTTATATATTTGCCTGAATATATGCACCAACAAGGTACATATTTTATAATCTGCCTTTAAAACTGGACTAAAACCCAACTGAAATGTTTATGATCAGTTTGAGCATAAAAACAGTAGTCCCACAAAAATACTACATTAGCCATGAAGTAACAAATAAAAGAAAGTGCATCCTTGTTCTGCGTACAGTACATCCGTTTCCAGCAGCACACCATCCCCTTTACAGAGGTGAGCATGACAGCACACCTGGGAAAGATGACACTCCAAGGCTGCTCAGAGGCACTGCAAAGGCAATGGGTGCTCACAAAGGGTGGCCTGCTGGCAGAGAGGGTTTTGTATCAAGAGCTGTCCAACGCTCTCACCTCCATAGGTCCCAACTGTATCAGTACAGCATGTACGCGCACTCAGGGAGAGGCAGACGTTTGTATTTCCCTCTGCATTCTGTCAGGACAAAAATATCATAAATCCATACAAACCATACCATTCAGTGATGAGAAAAGCCTGCTTATGGTACTTTCTAGCACACGTAACTGGAAACACTTGCTGATTAGACTGAAGATGGAGTGACTGTCATAGTTGGAGGCACAGCTGGAGACTGTGATTCTGGTGCAGAATCTCTAGTACCCAAGCCATATCATACGGATGTGCGTCACAAACCTTTACAGGCTGCTATAGTCTGAGGTACAACCCACACCGTCATACTCAGAAGATCTGAATGCTTAAATATAAGATGTACACATTTTGTCCCACAGCAGTGCATATTTTTAGCAGTAAGCCAGTGTTGCTGAAAAGTACAGTAACTTCCATATTTTTCAAGAGATGTTTGTGGGCTTAACAAGATACAGTAATGGAGTGCTGCCAGTGCAGTCGACTTCAACTCCACTGAAAGTCCTGCCTGCCTCTTCCCAATTCCCTGCCTTACCCTCCTTGTCTGCCAAACCCTGGCACTCGTGTGGACTCAGGTGCACACAAGATTTTTAAGGAGTGTCCAGGTAAGTGAATCTTTGCCTCATACAGGTGTTTGGTGCAACAGCTCCACTGCACTAGAAATAACGATAGAAAGCTCCAGACACACAAAACTGCAAGATCTGCAGGATGTAGTGTATTTTAATTTGCAGTTGAACCAGGCTTCTAACCGCAAACTGTGCTGCCAGTTACTCTGTTATTCGGAGTACGATTCAACACAGACAGTTGCTACAGGAGGTTTCAGGCAGCAGTTGCAGACAGGGTTAAAGGAATAAGAAGGAGACTTTTCTCAGCTGATTGATACCCCTTCCTGCTTTCTGAGAGCAGCTGGCCCCTTAAGGGACTGAATCAGATAGCTATAATTGCTATATCAAGGCAAAGGAGCTCCTTAGACAGAACGAACAGATTGGTGTTTTCTCCAGCCAACTTCACCTCTCCATCCTGAAAAGGAGTGCTTCGCCTGCCACACATCCAAAGCCCAAGTGGAGCACCCCTCTGCTGCTCCTTTGGTCAGGGCTCTTAAGAGTTTAGTTTCCAGTGGCCATGGTTCCCAAAACTTGCCTCAAAATGCAGCGGTATTGCCATGTGAAATTAAAGAATTGTAAACGGAGGCAAAAAAGTTCAACAGAGCCTGAGGGGGACAGTACAGCTGTTGCCAGTGGATGAGAGGATCGTGGTGTGACTCGGGTAGGAATTCCAACTTAATCCAACCTCCCGCTCGAAGCAGTGAAGTGTGAGAACCTCCTGCATTGCAGAGGGTTCATGTCAGGAATTCACATTGTATTTCATTCCCACCTATGGCATGGAATGAAGAAGACTGGCCTTCCTTTTTTTTCAACAACATACCAGTAGAAACAAGCAAAACAAGCATTTTAAAAATCAATTTCCAGCCTACACCCTACAAAATACACATTTATAATTCTTCCCAGGATATCTGAACTATATTAATTATAATTCTCATTATAATTACTTTAAGATTTTGAAGAGTAATGGAAAAATATTCTGAACTGTTACATATTTTTTATTACGATTGTGATCGAGTCAGAGAGCAGTGGCTGTACAACAATACATTGCTGGCCTACTTTTTCTGTATTTACAAATGTGTCCAAAACCGGTTTTCTAGTCTGGAAATTTTTTATATTCACAGAACACAGTCAGAAGTGACCTTACAAAATGCAGGACAGTAGAGGACTATGCCCAAAATCTCTACAGAAATCATATACAGATACTTCAATGAAATTATATGAACAAGTGAACGGTGTGGAGAAAATACATTTGCATTTTCCTATTAAGTAAATGAAAACAATGGTGGGAAATAAAAAATGTTAAAGCTGGCAAATTAAAAATAAATAAGATTTATTTATGTGACAAATAATTAGACTGTGGGACTCATTGCCACACAAATTTGGTAAAACTAAGAACTTGGCTAAGACTTGAAAGGGACTGGTGATTTATAGAAGTAAAGACAGGGCAGAGGTCATCATATGTAAAGCTGACCAAAAAAAAGGACTGAATAGAACACCCTTTTTATTCACAGTCTTTAACTATTGAAGAAAATACTGTTTTCCACTTTCTGTGATATCAGTGCTGGAGACAGTGCATTGGATCAGTTCCAGCATGACAGTTCTAATTTTATGTTTGTCTTTAAGAGGAATGTAATAACTCACTTGAAATTAGTAACTGCAAAATTATATCAAATGAAAGAAGGAAACATCAGTTCATATAGCATGATAATGGTAAAATTCACTGTTACAGGAGGTCATAGAGCCAAATGATGTGGCTGAGCTTTATTAAAATCTAAGTAAACTTATGACCAGTAAAAACCTTCACACTGTTCCCCTCTAACCCTAGGGCAATCAAATTTTATGCGGATCTGGACTAGTTGCCTTAGAAGTTCTATATTTCACAACTGAATTGGTGGGAATTGTGGACTATCAGCTGTTTTGTATGAATGGGCTTTGTTCTGTGTTTCTGCAGCTCAGCACTACCTGCTGTTAGAGGTGACAGGACACAGAACCTGAGGAACCAACTACGTGCTGCTGGATGTCGTATCTTGTGTTCTTAAAAAGTGGAAGGCTCCAAGAAGGGAGAACATTAGATGCCACAGCCCAGTCAAATTAACCTAAGGTACGATACTTCCTCCTCCCATTTAAGGGGAGGAAATTACACATTTGTCTCAAATTGCACACATTTCTGATTTTTACTATAAAAGACAAAAGTATTTCATTAGATAAAATAACCTTATTTTCCTACTCTTGTATCCCTCCATTAAAAAAAAAATTCTTCCTAATTTTGACCATCATTGGAATCCAGAGAGATCAGAGTGGAATTCTTGCACTGTTTAAGGGTCACGCAGTATTTTAGTTATTAGAACGAAGTTAATGATCACTTCATTTTCCAAAAGGAGATGTGTGCACTGTGTGAGAATGGTCTGGTTTTGAAGATAAGCCTTAATTCTGAAGAAGGTTGGCCAAATAATAGCTACTTTTTACAAGTATTCTCATAATGCTTTGTACATTAACCAGGTTACCATGCCTTCTCTTGCACATTAGATCCGTGTTAACTCAAAGAATTCCAGATTATATGTCATTGTCTTCATTCCCACAGTGAACTCTTTTACCATCAGTCCAATCAGTACCAGCATTCTTGTTATTTGTAAAATTTGATATAATGACATTATATCTTGTACTCAGTTACCTTTTAAACTTTTAAGGAGCAGTCTTTTATATATCATATGTATCACTTACACTATCAAGAATATATAATTGCAGAGAAGGACCTGAATTGTAGTCTTCTCCTGACTATAAAATCCTGTCAGGGTGTAACACATGATGACATCCTAAAGCATGGCCAAATGGCAGGTCAGGCAGCTGACACCAGGTCAGTCACAGAATCACAGTATCACAGACTTGCTGAGGTTGGAAGGGGCCTCTGGAGGTCATCTGGTCTGGGTGACCCTGCAGGGTCACCTACAGCCAGTTGCCCAGGACCATGTCCAGACAGCTTTTGAATATCTCCAAGCATGGAGACTCCACATCCTCCCTGGGCAACCTGTGCCAGTGCTCAGTCACACTCACAGAAAAGAAGTGTTTCCTGACGTTCAGAGGGAACCTCCTGTGTTTCAGTTTGTGCCCATTGCCTCTGGTCCTGTTGCTGGGCACCACTGAAAACAGCCTCTTTGCACCCTCCCTTCAGGTATTTGTACACATTGATAAGATCCGCCCCGATCCTTGTCTTCTCCAGGCTGAACCGTCCCAGTCCTCTCAGCCTTTCCTCATAGGAGAGATGCTCCAGTCCCTTCGTCATCTTTGTATGATGTATGTCCGTGTCTCTCTTGTACGGGAAGCCCAGAACTGGACACAGCACTCTAGGTGTGACCTCACCAGTGCTGAGTAGAGGGGAAGGATCTCCTCTCTCAACCTGCTGGCAACACTCCTCCTCATGCAGCCCAGGGTACCTTTTGCCGCCTTTGCCACAAGGGCACGTTGCTGGCTCATGCTCAAGCTGGTGTCCACCAGGACCTGTGGGTACTTTCCTGCAAAGCTGCTTTCCAGCTGGGCAGCCCCCAGCATATATTGGTGCATGGACCCGAGCATGTATCAGTGCACATCCTCAATAACAAATCCTTTCTGGTAATTTTAAATAAAGTGTGCTTCTTTTCTACTGCAAGGGACAATCTCAGCAGAACAAAGCTCTTTTGCAATACATCATTACCCCTTAGCTTTTCTGACATCACTGCACATAAGGCAGGAGAATGACCTTCGAAATCATTCTCCTGCCCTTTTGGAGAGGGACATGCTTATCTCTTCTCCCTGGTTTCCAGTGACAGGACACATGGGAATGGTTCAAAGCTGTGTCAGGGGAGGTTCACACTAGATATTAGGAAATACTTCTTCGGAGAGAGGGTGGTTAAACCCTGGAACAGGCTTCCTAGAGAGGTGGTTGACGCTCCAAGCCTGTCAGTCTTTAAGAGACAGTTGGACAATGCCCTTAATAACATGCTTTAACTTTTGGTCTGCCCTGAATTTGTCAGGCAGTTGAACTAGATGATTGCTGTACATGTCTTCCAACTGAACTATTCTGTTCTGTTCTGTTCTGTTCTGTTATTCTATTCTATTCTATTCTATTCTATTCTATTCTATTCTATTCTATTCTATTCTATTCTATTCTATCCCCCATAACTCTATGACTTCATAATGCTTTGCAGTAACAAAAACAGTTTTGGAAAATTGTTCTTCTACATGCTAACAAGTGTACAATCCAGGTAAAAGACATCACTGCAGCCAAGTTCTGCTGAGGTGACACCCTGTCATTGGATCATGGTTACATTCCATGCTGAGAATGGCTTGATAATGGAAATGGAAGTTCTATCTGAAGGTAAAAAAGAATCTAGGATGAGTAGCTGAAAATGTGGAATGACTGGAGACTGCATAAATTCATCAGAATGTGCTATGATATGACAATTAAAAGTAATGTAGTTTCTCAGACTGTTCTGAGTTTATGATTATTTTACAGTATTCATGGAAGTATACCGCTAGAATCAGCATTTTCCACGGAAAGTATTTTTTCTTTTGCATGAAGATCAATTTATGTATTTGCTGAATTATTTCATAAATTATATGTTCCTTGCAGAAATACTCAGCATGGACATCTGCAAACTGAGAAGAAAGAACAATGTTTTATGCCAAAAAGCTTTTAAAAATGTAAGCTGTAAACACTCTACTGTGTTTGCTTGGACCATGAAATGAAAACAGATTGGTCAAAGAGTAACTAAGAGCAACATGTGCTGTTGCTAGAGGTAACAGGAGTAGAGGAAGTTTGAACACTAATAATCTTAACTTGAAGTGTGTACAAAAGACAATATAATCTGTATCAAGGAAATCTTAGAGTTTTCTTATTTAACCATGAAGGATGGTGTACAGTGTCACATTTTCTTCTCTGAATTTGGATGCCATAAGTTTCAGTTTTCTCTCTCAGTTCAAAATATTACAGAGCTTGAGATTATTGTACAGAATTTTGTTTCCTCCATCATGTTTTGACCATGAAATGATAGGGATGCAGTAGACTTCAGTAATAATACCTCTCATCAGCACCATATTTTAATAGTAAGAAATTGTTGACGTTCTAAATGTAATGTATTGTCATGGAAGTAAATTAACACTGTTGAAGGCAAAGATAACATCCCACAGGAATCTGTGCATGCCATATGCAATGTAGCTCCCAGAATGATTTTCCATGTATCTGTCTGACATGCTTTCTACTTGTGAAACATGTATCACTGAAAAGGAATTAATAAAAATGTAGTAGTCTATGTGATTTCTAAGCAATAATTCCTAATATTGTATGTGCACTGCTACCAATACAGTAAGTTCTCCTGCCTTTGACATCTGTATTTGGAATTTATGTCAGAACAAAGCATCTTAAGAACTCTGGCTACATAATCTGTTGCTTATTTATTATGTAAAAAACCCTATTAAATACTTTTCCTTTCCCAATGGACAACTCTCTGTAGCAACACCCTAGATTGGCATGCCAAGGCATAGAGGGCAATCACGTGCCACAACTATCATTTCTAATTCCATGTCAAGCATTGATACACAGCATTTTACAACAGCAGATTTCAGTCCTGATGCCTGTATTTTATTCATGTGCATATAGATTAGTTCTACACCCAATATTATTTTTCTTGGCTGGCATAGCTTATTTCTTCCACATTGCTTTGAATGTATTGTATATTTGTCCTTTGCTGTAATGAGTTAGTCAGATATTTTCATGTCTCGACACAGATACAGTAAATGAATAAATGTCATTGTATTAAATCAGTTAGAAATCCGATTCTGATCTTTGAAAACAGAACTTGAACCATAGGCACGTGTCTGTTTGAGGACATTGAATTTACTGCACAGGCTCCCAGCACTTGGTGATAGACACAAGTTAATCTGTGTTTCTTATTCCATGCCCTAATTCAGCAAGCACTTAACCGAAGTGCTTGATCTTAAACAAATACATAAGTCTTTTCCTGTCAGAGATGTTTTTTTTTTTCAAATGAGTGTCCCATTTCATCAAAATAATCATATTCTCTAAACCCAAAAAATAAGCTAGAAGTTTGTCAGTCTAGATTTTCTGCTGGAACTCAGTACATGACTTTGTGTAGAAGATGGATCTCTTTTGGGAAGCTTTAGGAAAACAGTGCAAAGTAGCTGCCAACAAGCCATCAGCCATCCTTTCCCACTAAGCACCTGAAGAAAAATAATCACCTGCCTCAGTTTCAAATGAAAGGCAGTGTGGCCCAAATAATGAAAGAAATAAATGTCTCATTTTGTTAGACAAGACTAAAATCATCTAGGACTAATCTAAAGCTGCCCAGGGCGTAACTTAGTCATCAGCCTTTGTATGTTTTGGAACCCACTTTCTTAATTGAGAACATTCTGTACTGTCATATAACTTGCCTCTTGTATGCAACAAACAGAGCCCGTTTCATCATGACAAATAGAGGAGAAATTCTGTCTTGGAACTTACCAGGACAGAGTTTTGGTTTATTGTAGATATGTTTGTATGCCATGCTAATAATCACTAAGCACAGCTATAATTTGTTATGTGATTACACTCTTAGTATGAAATAGAATGTCTTGTTTTGTATAGTTTGGAGATGATCACTTAAAGGGTGGCTACAAAGAAGACAGAGGCTCTCTCTTCACAAGGAGCTACATGGAGAAGACAACGAGCAACAGGTACAAGTTGCACCGAGGGAGGTTTCATCTTGACATAACAAAGACATTTTTTACAGTGAGAACAACCGTTCACTAGAACAGCCTCCCCAGGGACATGGTGGAGTCCCCAGCGCTGGAGGTTTTCACAACGTGATCGGACAGGGTGCTCGATAATCTCATCCAGGCTCCCTTTCCCATGAAGGGTTGGACCAAATGATCTTTCGAGGTCCCTTCCAGCCTGGGCTGTTCTGTGATTCTATGATTAGAAAGAATTAATACAACCTTGTAAATTGCTAGAGAGGGGTATCCGTTTCTTTGTATAATGACTAAGGATTTATAAATTTAGAACTTGCACATGCCCTTATTTCAGTGCTCTCTTGCAAAGAATACCATACACTGAAGGTGTCTAGACATCATTGTATAATTTGATGTATGTCTGCCACTTGCACAGAAACTTTCCACAACCACAATATACCATTGGTTCTGAACTGTGACCCATAGTGCAGAAAGACTAATATATAATTACAAAACTTGGTACATAATTAGATTTGACACATTGCTTATTGCATGGTTGTCTGATCTCTTCATACATGGACCTATTTATGCACTCCTATTTTAAGGTCAAAATTACTCTCTAAATGAGTAAAATAGTTATCTAAATACTGATTCTATCTGTGCTTTTGAAATGCACTTGATAGTCCATTTAATTTTATTGCTGAAATTCAGTTGTTACAAGATAGGGAGTTGAAAAAAATAACTCTTTTGGACTTTCTTCCCCTTCCTCAAAACTTTACTATACATTTCTTTTTATTTAAAATACAAATTAAAAAGCACTGTCATATATCCCATCAGGGCCCCGACGGCACTGACAGGGCCCACCGGCCCTGCCCAGCCTCCCCCAGGGCTCCCCCATCCTGCCATGGCAGCCCCCGGGGCCGTCAGCCCCTGCCCAGTGACGCCGCAGCAGGGCCGGTCTCCAGCTCCCCTCAGCCCTGCCGGGCCCCGGGCTGATGTCCCAGCCTGGCCTTGCCCACCCCGCTCCCCACCAGGTTCCCGATCCCCGGCTGCCCTGCTCCTGGCCGGGGCGGTGGGAGCCGGGCCCTGGCTGCCGGGCTCTGGCTGCCAGGCCCTGCCCTGCTGCCTCCGAGTGCCCAGGGAGCATCAGTCCCTGCCTGCACCCCAACACATTCTCAGTGTTTGTTCGAAGTATGCTTTGTAGTTTGTCCCTGTTAAATAAACACAAAATGTCTACCATCATTTAGTTTATATAAATGAATTGTAGATAAGGAAAGCTTCCCAGTAGAGAAGGACCTGGGGGTGTTGGTCGATAACCGCCTGAATATGAGCCAGCAGTGTGCTCAGGTGGCCAAGAAGGCCAATGGCATCCTGGCTTGGATGAGCAATAGCGTGGGGACTAGGGAAGTGATCGTGCCCCTGTACTCGGCACTGGTGAGGCCGCACCTCGAATACTGTGTTCAGTTTTGGGCCCCTCACTACAAGAGAGACATTGAGGTGCTGGAGCGTGTCCAGAGAAGGGCAACGAAGCTGGTGAAGGGTCTGGAGCACAAGTCTTGTGAGGAGCGGCTGAGGGAGCTGGGGTTGTTTAGCCTGGAGAAAAGGAGGCTGAGGGGAGACCTTATCGCTCTCTACAACTACCTGAAAGGAGGTTGTAGAGAGGTGGGGGTCGGTCTCTTCTCCCAGGTAACAAGTGACAGGACGAGAGGAAATGGTCTCAAGTTGCGCCAGGGGAGGTTCAGACTGGATATTAGGAAATTTTACTTCACTGAAAGGGTTGTCCAGCATTGGAAGAGGCTGCCCAGGGAAGTGGTTGAGTCGCCATCCCTGGAGGTATTTAAAGAACGTTTGGATGAGGTGCTTAGGGACATGGTGTAGTGGTGGTCTTGTTAGGTTTATGATTGGACTCGATGATCTTAAAGGTCTTTTCCAACCTATATGATTCTGTGATTCTGTGAATTTTCATTCTATTTTCCAAGGAAAAGAGAGAGATTCGAGTCAGAGTAATTTAAATGCCGTGGAGGAATTCTTAGAAAGCAAATCCAAGGCATCTTGTTGGGTCTGTGATGGAAATAAATTGCTTCTCTGTGTTAATATCCTTTCTATATAACTTTGCTAACTACTCCCAGCTCCTCGTCCTGTCTTGCAGTGCCATCAGGGCTTTGTACTTCCAAAAGGACGGCGCAGGGCTGCTCCAACAGTAGTCTGAGCACACGCTGCCCACAGCTGCTTTGGGCTTGGCATGGCTTTCCACGGTAGTTAGAGCTGACTGCGGTCACTACAGTTAAGCTGTTTTGGTTTTTCTTTCTTTGATACTGTATATCACAAATAACATGACACTGCATCCAAGCCTCGAGAAGACAAAGTTCAGTCACAAAGGTGAGAATGTAACAGTTCTCAGAACAATTTTTTTTGAAAGAGTAAAAGTGTATTTGTTTACACAGTACACAGTAAGCCAAAGCAAAGGTAAACATACACCCCAGCCACACTGGAAAAAAAGGCAAAAGTTCATTATCAGGCCACAAACACACACATGTGCACATACTACCACCTTGTTTTTTAAAAGGTGTTTTAGGAAACCAAAAAATAAATTATTCAGAAAAAAATACATTATTTATTCTTGTTTTTAAATACAGTTTGATCCTGCACATAAGTTTGCCCTATAACCCCTGCTACAAGACTTCCATAATTGCTTTAACCATTCAAGATGGCATTCACTATCATCAGATTTATTTTTTGGGAAGACCCAATTTCTGAGAAATAGAATAGAAAGTTGGCCCGGCCTCCCCCCCCCCCTCCCCCCCCAATAAAGTTTATAACCTGTCTGCTGAGGAGCTCTAGTCATGTAGGGTTTAGAGAAGGAATCTATCGTTTTCTGCAAGCAGTGGCAATTTATAAGCTTTCAGAAGCAGCCACAATCAGCATATGCTCAGTGGAGACTTCTTAAAGATGATTGAAGTTAGACCTATCTAACTAACTAGCTAACTAACTTTTCAGACCTGATGAGTATCTCAATAAAGAGTATATTCAAGTCTTGGGCCAAGCAACACTTCTACTTCGGCATTTCCAGAGCCAGGAACTGAAGGTGAGTGCTGGATGTCTGTCCCATGCTGTCAGATGCTTCTCCTTGCATAAGCCAGACAAGTGATCAAAATGGAACCCGCTACAAGGAAGATGAAAAGAAAACAACGTTACAGAAGCCAGACAGAAAAGAAGCTGAAGAGAAAGAGGGTTGGATAGGGATATGCAGACTTTGGAAGAAGACACCAGTCAGAGATGCAAAGGAGTTGCTTTCTGAGTTTGTAAGGTAGGTAGGCAGCAGCAGAGAGGCGAAAGTCTAAAGATTAAGAGATAGACAGCTGTTTAGAGGCATGCGTAAAAGAGGAATGAATAAAACTCGAAGCCAGAATGAGTAGGATTAGATGAAAGCAAAATGAAGCAGGATGTAGTAGATTATAGAGCAGAAGGGTCTCTGCAAAAAAGGAACTTGGTATTTCTGTGCCCTTTGTCTTTGCATTTTTCTATCCCCTGTAAACAGCATGAAACCTGTTAGCAAAAAATATATTGCAGCCCTTTAAAATGCTGTTCCTTGTGCAGAGTAACACACTAATCCTGGGACAATTTAACCTGTTAATTCTAGTGGTAGGTCTGTGGTGTGCATCTAATGGGCCAAAGATTGCTGATGGCACAACTCACGTTCCACCTGATGGATTTTTGTTTTGGCAGGTGTAGGGTTTCAAAACCGCTGCATGAAAGTAGCTCAAGATAATGCCCATTAAAATAGCATTGTCTGCGAAGTTAAGTACTTACAAATTATGAACAAAGGAGAAATTTCCTTCTGCAATCTGAATTCAGTATCCTACAGTATCCATGTCAAAACGCAAACTGCATTCCAGTTAATGGGTTATTTTTCTTCCAAGACCTTGATTTATTCAGTGAACAGGATTGACAATGGTCAGGGCATTAAACAGAGTTGTGCTCTTAAGCAGGCTATTCCCAATGCAATCTTTCTTTCAGATAATACAGAATTGGGACCAGGATGAAGAAGCAGTATGGAGGACCTCTCCTACAGTCCTGTCCTCATCCCCTTCTATTTCCAGTTATCCCTTCCCAGTCACTCTTCTGACCTGTTCTTTCTTTTCTCTTTCCAGTTTCACCCTCTGTCAGCACCCAATTCCTTCTTTGGGAATTCCATTAAGGCATGACACAGCCCATCTCGAGTATCCTGGGTCAGTGAGGGCGAGACACCATCTAGATGGTAAAGGCCATCTAGATGGTAACTCCAAAACAAAGGCCAGTTTCCTGTTGAATACTAAGTCACCAATGCAGTGTTGCTGACTAAAAGAATTATCAGAATTTTTTTAGCGTGCAGTGTGATTTTTCTTGGTCTTACTCTCAAAACCAGGATAATTTTGTTAAAAAAGAAAAAAAATCCATTCTGAGGTAATAG
The DNA here is from genome assembly GCF_035582795.1 of Mycteria americana. NCBI lineage: Eukaryota > Metazoa > Chordata > Aves > Ciconiiformes > Ciconiidae > Mycteria > Mycteria americana. Next base: position 29,122,894 of record NC_134396.1, on the reverse strand, counting down.
AAAATACCATTCTGCAGTATATAAGCTTAAAAGAAGTTAAAACCAATCAAAATACTGTCAAGTTCTGTTTTCTGACACAGTTAGCTGTATGTAGTTCTATCAGTACTGCCAACAGTGGAAATATTTTACTTTTTTTCTTTTTTTTGACTGCAAACATCTTGGTGTGAGGATACTGTGATGCTGCATATTCTGCACCCCATTAAGTCACACTAGAAATTTTCAGTACTCATAAGCGTAATCATTAGTATTAAAAAGACTTTTTCCTTATTCAAATGTTGTAAAGAATTTAATGCTATCACAATAAAACTAAGTCTCAGATTTTCTGTTCTACAGAATTAATCAGTTCATAGACCCTGAAATCACAGAAAAAAAATGTTATACTGAGACTAAAAATATTATGGTAGATGTGGAAACATGGCCTAATAATCTAAGCATCTGACTTTAAGCATAAACCTTAATTTCTATGTCTTACTACTTTTAATGCTGGAATAACACTACACTGCAAAATATGATTAAAACTGATATTTTCCTTTGCCCCAGCTTTTAATTAATTTATTTTACAAATATGCATTGCTTACTGCTGAGTTTGATGAGAACCATTCTGGCAGAAATAAGAAAAAAGTACATGTTAATTAGCTAGTCTTGGTGATATTTATTTTCTGTCCAATATAAACTTCCCAACTCAGAAATTGTGCTACTTGTGGTACAGGGCAAACAGGAGCCTTTCCTCTCATACAGCAGTCCCATATTTATGGGATCAGTGTTGCTTTCTCATAAGAAGGTATGTAACACTTAGGTATTCTTCCTCAAAGAAGAATATGGCTCCGTGGTTGGTGTCACCACCACAATTTTGGTTTTTTTGATAATGGGATGGTCAACACGGCACCAGGCCTGCTGGCCTTGGATGGGATTCACCTTTCCCAAAGGGGGAATGAGCTAGTAGGGCTCATTGACAGAGCTTTAAACTAGACTTGAAGGGGGAGGGGGATATTATCAGGCTCACCTGTGACAAGCTGTGGGACAACACGCCAAGGTTAGATATGCCAGCACTACAGATATGTGGTGCTAGCGAGGGCCCTCAGCCTTTTGCTCTCAGATGTGCTAGGTACACTGGAGCACACCTGAAGTCTTACGGAGATGAGCCAGGGGCTCCTGAGATAATACGAGCCAACAGGGAAACACCGGTGAAATAACTCAAAGGAATTAAGGGGTGTCACCTCTACGGAGGTGACATGGCCAACAGCCCAGCGGAAGTGCCTCTACACCAATGCACGCAGCATGGGCAACAAACAGGAGGACTTAGAGGCCACTGTGCTGCTAGAAAGCTACAGCCTAGTTGCCATTACAGAAATTTGGTGGCACAAATCCCATGACTGGAAAGTGGCTATGGATGGCTACAGGCTGTTCAGAAGGGACAGGCAAGGAAGGAGGTGCAGAAGGGTTGCCTTCTATGTCAAGAAATGGATAGAGTGTGAAGAGCTGTCTCTGCAGAGTAGCCATGAGCAGGTTGAAAGCTTATGGGTAAGAATTAGAGACTGAGGCAACAAAGGGAACCTTGTGGTTGGTGTCTACTACAGGCTGCCCGATCAAGGGGAGCCTATTGATGAAGCCTTCTTACTCCACCTACAGGAGGCATCATGCTTGCAGGCTCTCATCCTGATGGGGGACTTCAATCACCCCAACATCTGCTAGAAAAGTAGCACGGCGAGCTGTAGGCAATCCAGGAGACTCCTGGAGTGCATTGAGGATAACCTCTTAGGCCAGGTAATAGACAGTCCTACCAGAGCGGATGCAATCCTGGACCTGATGGTCACCAATGCAAGTTATGTCAAGATTGGAGGCAGCCTGGGTTGCAGCAATCATGCACTGGTGGAGTTTGCAGTCCTGAGGGATATGGGTCAAGTGAAGAGTAAAGTCAGGACCCTGAATTTTAGGAAAGCAAAATTCCAGCTGCTCAAGGAGTTCGTCAATAGGACCCCCTGTGAAACTGCCCTCAGGGACAAGGGAGCAGAACAGAGCTGGCAGATCTTTAAGGACGCTTTCCATAGAGCTCAAGAGCTCTCGATCCCCAGGTGTAAGAAATCTGGAAAGGAAGGCAAGAGACCAGCATGGATGAGTCGAGATCTGCTGGTCAGACTAAAGGGCAAGAAGGAAATGCACAGGCAGTGGAAGCAGGGACAGGTATCCTGGGAAAAGCATAGGGACGTTATCTGGTTGTGTAGGGATGGGGTCAGGAAGGCCAAGGCGCAGCTGGAGCTGAACTTGGCAAGGGACACAAAGAATAATAATAAGAGCTTCTACAGGTATGTCAGCCAGAAAAGGAAGGTCAAAGAAAGCATACCCCTCTGATGAACACGACTGGCAAACTGGTAACAATTGATGAGGAGAAGGCTAAGGTGCTCAAAAGCTTCTTTGCCTCAGTCTTCACTGGCAACCTCTCCTCCCACACCTCTTGAATGGATGGACAGCAAGGCAGGGACTGGGTGAGCAAAGTCCCTCCCACTGTAAGAGAAGATCAGGTTCATGACCACCTGAGGAACCTGAACATATGTAAGTCTATGGGACCTGATGAGATGCATCCCAGAGTCCTGAGGGACTTGGCTGATGTAGTTGCCCAGCCACTCTCCATGATATTTGAAAAGTCATGGCAGTCAGGTGAAGTCCCTGGTGACTGGAAAAAGGGAAGCATTGCACCCATTTTTAAAAAGGGTAGAAAGACCTGTCAGCCTCACTTCTGTGCCTGGGAAGATCATGGAACAGATTCTCCTAGAAGCTATGCTAAGGCAGATGGGGGACAGGGAGGTGATTTGAGACAGCCAGCATAGCTTCATCAAGGGCAGGTCTTGCCTGACCAACCAAGTGGCCTTCTATAATATAGTGACTACATCAGTGGCCAAGGGAAGAGCTACAGATGTCATCTATCTGGACTTCTGTAAGGCCTTTGACATGGTCCCCCACAACATCCTTCTCTCTAAACTGGAGACATATGGATTTTATGGATGGACTGTTCAGTGGACAAGGAACTGGCTGGACAGTCGCATCCAGAGGGTAGTGGTCAACAGCTCAATGTCCAGATGGAGATCAGTGACAAGTGGTGTCCCTCAGGGGTCCATATTGGGACCACTACTGTTTAATATCTTCATCAATGACCCAGACAGTGGGATTGAGTGTACGCTCAGCAAATTTGCAGATGACACCAAGCTGAGTGGTGTGGTTGACGTGCCTGAAGGACAGGACGCCATCCAGAAGGACCCGGAAAAACTCAAGAAGTGGGCCTGTGTGAACCTCACGAGGTTCAACAAGGCCAAGTGCAAGGTCCTGCACCTGGGTTGGGGCAACCCCCAGTATCAATACCGGCTGGGGGATGAAGGGATTGAGAGCAGCCCTGCAGAGAAGGACTTGGGGGTACTGGTGGATGAAAAGCTGGACATGAGCTGGCAATGTGTGCTCACAGCCCTGAAAGCCAACCACATCCCAGGCTGCATTAAAAGAAGTGTGGCCAGCAGGTCGAGGGAGGTGATTCTGCCCCTCTACTCTGCTCTGGTGAGACCCCACCTGGAGTACTGCATCTAGCTCTGGAGTCCTCAGTACAGGAAAGACATGGACTTGTTGGAGCGGGTCCAGAGGAGGGCCATGAAGATGATCAGAGGGATGGAACACCTCTCCTGTGAGGAAAGGCTGAGAGAGTTGGGGTTGTTCAGCCTGGAGAAGAGAAGGCTCCAGGGAGACCTTATTGCAGCCTTTCAATACTTAAAGAAGGCCTATAAGAAAGATGGGGACAAACTTTTTTAGTAGGGCCTGTTGTGATAGGACAACGGTAATGGTTTTAAACTAAAAGAGGGTCGATTTAGACTAGATATATGGAAGAAATTGTTTACAATGAGGGTAGTGAAACACTGGAACAGGTTGCCCAGAGAGGTTGTAGATGCCCCATCCCTGGAAACATTCAAGGTCAGGTTGGATGGGGCTCTGAGGGCATCTGAAGATGTCCCTGCTCGTTGCAGGGGGTTGGACTAGATGACCTTTAAAGGTCCCTTCCAACCCAAGCTATTCCATGATTCTGTGATTCTATAAAGTGGCCACTGGAACAGCTTGAGAGCTAACCATTGTTCTTTGGAAGATTTAGCTCTGGCTTTGCTGTATGTTATAAGAAGCAGACAATATGCTAAACTCTGGAAAATGTTATTTTGGTGTAAATAACTGCTCTTTTAAGTATACAGAGTAACACACAATGCCTCCTCTCAGGTGCTGTCTAGCATGTGTCTGTTTATGTGAGAAGAGGAAAGCATGAGCTTTCAACAGGGTGTCTGTTTGTGAGTGAAGAAAAGGAGTTCCCCAGCTGTTCCACCCCTAATTCTACTAAAAACAATCAAAAGACAAACAGACTTCATCCTGGTGTTCCCTGGCACTAAGCTTCTGTCATGTCACTCCCTCTGGTTCTTTTTGCTCATGTGACAGGAAATAAAGAGCCTTTGCTAGGATACACTGAGAGCTAGAGCATGAAGGACCTATTGAGGGCTAAAATTTTTCAGTGGTTTCTCTTCTCTTCCTTAGCACTAGCATTATTCCAAATTGAATAGAGGCCTACTCTAAATCTGAAAAAATTCAAGAAAACTATTGCATTTGGAGAAGACTTTTTAACCGAAATAGCTTTTTTTTCTAGCAAAAAAACCCCTCTTGCGTGAATGCATGATATCTATACAAATTTGCCTTACATACATAAGGCTGTTCTTCTCTAATAAAGAGCAGCCATAAAAATATAACATCACGGGAATTGAGGGGACAAGGGCTGTAATAATTTAACTGCATTGCTTAGTTACACCAAGTGTAACTTGTGGACAAGTTAAATCAAAAATGTGGACAGTAAAGTGTTAGACACACAACAGAGCTACAACATGGCTGGCTGAAGGTTTAATTATCTTTTCTGTTTTGAATACTAGCTCTTTTAATATGCATGTACACTAGCACTGAAAACATATTTTTGTCTTAGTTAAATAAGATTAAATAAAGGACAGAGAATTAACAACACCACCAGAATATTTAGGTCCCAAATGTGTTTTTGTTGATCTTAACCATGTAATCAGTGCCTGCTGAGATGGAGAGTTTACAGCTGTTGTGAGGTAGCTTTTCCATCTCCTAGTAGCGATTACTTCTCTAGGAACCTAAAGCATGAGCAGTAGATACTGATTTTTCAAAGTATCAGCCCTCAGAAATGATGAACTCTTCCTAAAGGGCATTACATTGATTAGAAAGCCTTTGTCTAGTGACTACATGTAGAGGTTTTATATGCAGCTTCAATTTAAAATGTTTTTTAGTCTGTCAGCCTGTCAAATACAACTTATGTGTGAAGATTTGCTTTCATTCAAGTAAGTTTTTGATATTTGTATTTATTTGTATATAATTTGTTTGTTCAAATATTTCATCAGATGTTCATTTAATCACAAGTAACCTAGTACAGAGATAAAAAAACTAAACTATTTTATACAGTTTAACATTAAGTTCTGTGTAATGTCAAGTGGCAATAGCAATGTAGTATTTACTTCTCTAGTTCCTAGTAAGAACTATTATCAAAGTTAAAGTTTTACAGACAGGGTTAATTCTGTTAACTCTGCTTCCAAAACCATGAAGAAGTCTGGGGAGGAAAGGAGGAAAAGGCCACTTTATTAAAGAGACCCTTTAGATTGAAAGAAATAATGCCTCTTCGGTTCTTAATATACAGTTTATATACAGTTAAAACTCCTTCCATACCACAAATCCCATGAAATGCCAACTTCTCCTCTGAGGCTACTATCTATGATAACTTCTTCTCTGCATTTGTGCACAATATCATCAAATAACAATCACTACGTTATATGCTGTTATTCAGAAATTTAGGTGTAAAATTCTTTAAAATCTTCAGAAATTATTGTAACCAGTACAGTTTGCACCAAAAGTCTCTTTATTAGGCATAAGAGCCAAGAATCACAGGATCACAGACTGGCTGAGGTTGGAAGGGGCCTCTGGAGGTCATCTGGTCTGGGTGACCCTGCAGGGTCACCTAGAGCCAGTTGCCCAGGACCATGTCCAGACGGCTTTTGAATATCTCCAAGCATGGAGACTCCACAACCACCCTGGGCAACCTGTGCCAGTGCTCAGTCACACTCACAGAGAAAAAGTGTTTCCTGATATTCCGATGAAACTTCCTGTGTTTCAGTTTGTGCCCATTGCCTCTGGTTCAGTCACTGAAAACCACTGAAAACAGCCTGGATCCATCCTCTTTGCACCCTCCCTTCAGGTATTTGTACACATTGAGGAGATCCCCCCTGAGCCTTCTCTTCTCCAGGCTGAACAGACCAAGTTCTCTCAGCCTTTCCTCATAGGAGAGATGCTCCAATCCCGTCACGATCTTAGCGGCCCTCCACTGGACCCTCTCCAGTATCTGCATATCTGTCTTTTACTGTGGAGCGCAGAACTGGACACAGCACTCTAAGTATGACCCCACCAGTGCTGAGTAGAGGGGAAGGATCTCCTCTCTCAACCTGCTGGCAACACTCCTCCTCATGCAGCCCAGGGTACCTTTTGCCTTCTTTGCCACAAGGGCAAATTGTGTCAATACCAGTGAATTCTTTGTCTTGAATAAAACCATTCTAGAGTTGTCAAAGTCCTGAATAAGTTGATCATCATAGTTTTGAGAGAACCTCAGTCTGTTTTAATTACTACTAATTCCCTTTTTAGTAAAACTGAGCATCATACAGTCTAATGTCTATATTAATATTGTAAGATACTAGTACATATATAACATAGTCTCCTGACACACCTGTCAGGGCAGGATGTTTACAGATTGTAAGCTAAAGGCAGCACACAGTAAGGACAAATTTTTTTAAAGTGTTTTGACGCTGGAAAACCATTGAAATCCTTGGAAAACAGATGCCAGAAAACCTTTAAAAACTTAGCTGTAAGTTAGCTGCTTTAAAGTCACTTAAAGTCACCAGTAAAATGGAATATAGATTCCAAACCTTTTAAAACTCTGGTTAGCAACACAGCAACAGGCTTAGCCTATCATAGGAGATAAAACCCTTCTTCTCTCCCTCTGTAACCCACCTGCTGACAGTTGCTCACAAAAAGCTTCCAGCATGACATTTCATTGAGAAACAGAGAACTAACCTAGCGTTAGATAAGCAAGTAGAAAGTCATTACATACATTCATAATGGGTTTAAAAAGGTTTGAGAAACAGTTCATGAAATATTGCAGCTAGAAATACAATGTGTTCTTCATATAAACACTCAACAAGATGAAGATGCATAAACTATAATACAATAAATTACTGATCTGCTATTCTCTAACAATTAACCAGTTATAAGATTTTTGCTGATCAAGATTCTTTTCTCCCAGTTACAGTTTTATAATAGAATAATAATTAATGCAATATTATCAACTAACTTAGACTCCACACTGTATGTCTCTCCTTCATGGGCTTCCCCAGGGCAAAGATTCTTCTTAACTAAAGAAATAATTAGAAATACATAGCTGATTTCTTTCCTAGCTTACCATTCTACCCCAAGAAACCTCCCCCCCCCCCCCATTGTGATTTCCTTAATTTTACTGTAGTTCGACAGCAACTGTTAAACATTCCTAACTGAAGACTTCAGAAAGAAATTGGTTGATGTACCAGCCATTTATTCTTAAGGTTTGATCTCATCTTTCTGGGTGGTTCATAAACAGAGTTTATTTGGACATAGTGGATAAATTCAGTAAAGGTCTCTAAATGCAAAGGTATTCAGAAGAAAAGGAAGGTGTCATCTTACCCATAGTATAGCAACTCCAGACCAAATTCCTGATTTGCAGTAGTGGTTGGAAACTGCTGCAACTATAAAGCAAATTTAAAAAGCAAAACTGTACTGCACAATCCGAGCAAGTTTTGAGAAAAATCTAGGGAAATGTTGCAAAGATAATGTTTATGGTATTTTTCTGTACTTTGTTCAGATTTCACATAGAAAAAGTTAAACAAAGATTAGTTAATATTTGGACATGATTAATAGAAATAAAAAAAGTAAAAACACTGAGAACAGAAAAATGAAAACTTGTAATTTCATGTTCCTTATGTTTGACATAGTAATCTGGAATTAAAAAGTATAAAATATATTAAAATGACTTGCAATATACTTGAAATACAGGAGAGAAATACTGAAAACTAAGAGCTTTTCTGTTCTTTCTAAGATAAATTACCATACCAGTTCAGTATCTACCATAATGTCTGCCATTCTATTTCCAGCACTTACCAGAGTAACCATGCTTGAGTTTATACCTTATCTGTGTGTTGGAAAGAAATATATTATTTTGTGTATTACTGTATAGAAATGAGACAACTATACAGAATTGGTCTTTAAAACTCCTCCCATTTTGCAGGGCATATTCTGCCTTACAGATGAATTACACTAAACAGCATTACATTTCTCTCCTCTATGACTTCAATTTTTAAAGCCAAAGCAAAACAGCTGCTCCTTCGGCACGACAGGAGGAATGTGAATGTCTCTCACTGCTTTATTTTTTTTCTTAACCATTAGGGTGTAGGAAAAGCTAGTCTATCTTGCATTTACAAAGAGTGAAATATATGATCTAATAGGGAAGAATTCCATCTACCTACCATTAACTCATGAACTGTAAAGGCTGGTAAAAATAAAAGGTAATGCAAAATTTAAAAACAAACAAAAGGAAATATTATAAATATCTCTTCTTTATTTGTGGCAGCAAAAGAGATAATGATAAATACGTGTACAGTTTTCTGTTTTGAAGTCCGATTGGGACAGAATTCTCGCTGCCATACTTATCATAGAGAAAACCCTGTATTTACAGGAACAATTGAAATGCTGGATACAGAAGGATTTCTGAACATCTTTAGCAACAGTCTTTTCTCACCAGCTGGAATTGCTGGTCACCTTCAGGGAAGAATGCAGCAAATAATATTGCCTGAACAAAGAGAATTTGTCTGTCAAAAGGCTTTTCCTTCTACAGTCATCAAGACTGCAGGGCATATTTTCAATATCAGTGCTCAGTCCACTCTGTGCTTGGAGTAGAGTTCTTCACACTTTTTGTCCTGAACCAGAAAACAACTATGCAAAAAGAATCTGACTGTGACACACTGCATGTTCAATCTCTGGCAAAGCTACAACACTCTTACTACACATTCAGAGAGCTGGTGTGGAGGACTGTTTTGTGTGTAAGTGTGGAGTGCGAAAACTTCAGAGCACATGATGGAGGAAGAAATATTTGTTATACAGATATTAATCCTAGGTGTACTATTTGTGATCAAAACATGGTTTTGAACATATTTTACCAAGTCTTCTGCTGAGAGCTACTCCAGCTCATGCCAGAAGAGGGGGGTCTTCTCTTTCCCCACAACGACATGGGTGTAATAACTGTTTGTCTTGGGTTGGACTACCCTTGTTTTCACAGTTTGTTCAGACTGAACCTTTTTTTTAAAAAAGGACTTAGCATTCCAGATGTGACTTATAAATAAAAGCACCTTCACTCAGTCCATGTGTTTATATATGTGTACAGTATGCTTTTTCATAACAACCTTGAAAAGCCAGTACCAGCCTCAAATTCCTTAAAAGCTCCCCTGTATTAAACCTGATGTTCTGATTACGAGAGGGAGGTAAGAGGAACTGGGAAAATAAGAAATGAAGGACATGTTTCAATAGTGAGATAACAGGGTTACTCGTAGTTTCTTAAGGCTATCTTATTAGATTCTATATTGAATTCTGATTTTTTTAATGTTGCATAACTAACACCACCTTTGCTATAATCCTCTGACAAATATGCTGTGTGGCAGTGCTGAGGAATGTCTGACTCCTGTCTGGACTTCAGAGGGAAATAGGCTTTTGAGAAGCATTTTGAATGAAAAGGAAGATGCACAACTTGTATTTTTTTTCTTACAGTAGCATGGAAAGATATCTAGACATGCAATAAAAGAGTGATAGAATGAATGGAAAGCAGGAATATGCAGTGTACTTAACGCAGCATTATTTATAATAATCCTAAAGAGGAGGAAAAGAGATAGATAAGTATCTGATTTTAAGAGCTGTTCAAGTACTATGGCAGAGGTTCAAAAAACAGAGGGATGTGATCAGATCACCTCAATGCCATTAGCAGTTTTGTTGTGAAATAACTAGTCTGAATTTCCATGTTCAGCTCTGATCCATGACCTGACTAGACCATGACAACACAATCCTAAGTGTGGCAGTTTCTTCTATAGCCAGATATAAGAATGGCTTGGCCATTTCAGCCATTTCATTATTCAAGTAAACCCCCAAACTCTACAGAAGTTTAAAAATATACAATAGTCTTTGTAAAATTTGCTATAGCCTGGGAGTAACTAGCTGGGTTAGCCCTCAGAATGGTAGACTGCCACCACCATTGCTAATACAGGAGGCCCTCGGAGACATAATTAAAAGTCTAAAGAGGAAACTGTCACACTGTTGGAAAGAAAGAAAAAAAGAAAGCCCACCAGGGGACAGAGATCAAATAAAACAGAACAATATTTTAGTCTGATCCATTAAAAATAACAATTAAAAACCAATACATTTGTCCCTACAGAAAAATAACTCTGATGTAGTTAACTTGTCTATGCAATACATATTGTACTTAAATAACACCTTTCAGATGGGTCTGCCAGCACATTTCACAGATATTAATGGCAGAGCTCAGTTAATCAGCTTAAGCCAAAGGGAACCAGTGAGGTTTGAGCTCTGATCTAAAACCTGAAGTACGTGATACATCTTGTTCCTCCATAGACAACATTCAGGTCCATCTTTGAGGAGCGTAGCAGCTGAAAGAGAGAGATATAAAAAAGCTTCAAATAAATTGGAGTTGTCAGGCCATAGGTCAGCAGTGTAAGACCTCAGGAGGTGAACTGCAGGCACCCAGTTAGATGACAGACCCAGAAAGTGGATGTTCCGTGTTGCAGTATTGTTTTGCAAGTCAAAACGTATTCTTGCAAGAAGCGTAAAACTGAATGTGTTGCCCATACAACTATTTAAGCAATGCTATGTGAGACCAAAGCACTAGTAAGAATGCTGATTTTAGCATTTTGCACAAGCTGGAGCTTATATAGGGGGATATCTCAAGGCTGTGCACATCATACCTATACAGCACCTAAAGCATACAATACTCTCTCAGCTTAACAGCAGACAGTTCAGGCTACAGACTATGAATATTTTTAAGCTACAAAGAAAGGATATTACTCTCTACGTGTCCCTAATTGAAACAAGAAGTATCTAATCCTAAACAGCTAACTAAAATATTTCTAAAGGAACAAGTCAAAAGAAACCCACAAGCTCTTGACATGAGGTCAGAAAGCGACACTTATATTTCTTCTATTTTTGGTACAGAAGGGGTAAAAACTACTGCGTAATATCAATCAAGTGAGGAATGAATACTAAAGTAACTTTAAAAAGACATCTAATTCATCTAATTTCAAACATTTTAAAAACAGAACTAAAAACAAATGCCAGGAATGTGTCAGATAGGAAGAAAAAGAAAAAAATGTGGCATCTGTGACAACTTGTGTGGCAGCATAGAAACATGGGGGGACATATGGGGGAGATCTCAGGAAAGACTGTACACAAATCCTTTGGCAGCAATCTATCAAAACAAGATCCAAAAATTAGATGAAAACTAATGTTTTGAGATAGAAGGGGTATACAGATAGATAATAAATTTAATTTACTTTGCTTAGTGAAATAATGCACTTAAAAAATTCCCACAGGCAGCTCATTGGAAAAAAACTTGCCTAACATTTTATGCTCAGGAGAATAAAGAACAGACTGAGGCTAAGGAATAGGAATTCCACAGAATTGCCATATATTGTTAACCTCTCTGAAAAGAAATAATCCTTAAAATGTTTGTTATTTACCAAATAATGTTTCTATAAGTAAATTACTGTAATTCACTAGGAAAAGCATGTGATGTTAAAGAAAATATAAAGCATCAGAAAGAGTCTGCTGGGGAAATTCTGACCCCAGCAGCTTCTTTGGGATCAGAATTTCTCCCACTGAGAAAATTAAATGGGGTGGTGGCACCATAGAGAAAAGATCCAATACCAGCTAAGCGAACTGAAACAAGTGAATTAGAAAAACTCCAACTAAACAGATACAACTAGTATGGGAAATAAACATTCCTCCAACAAGCCTGCCACATATGTTGGCAAAAACTGACAAGACAAAATGATTTGTGATAGTGATTGAATTACATTTGGGTAAGCAATGCTGCAAGTATTGTTACTCATTAGAATAGATTATTAATAAGAATTTCTTTAATATAATGTGACATTTCACTTTTGCCTTTTAAGCTATGGTAAAGAAAAAAAAATCACACATGCAGAAGTCTGCTTTAGAACAAGCTGAAATATTTATGTGAAACCTTTAATTTTATAGTCCTTCAGTCAAGCTATGGAGAATAGAGAACAGAAGACAAAACCCCTTTTCTGAATGTCACTATCAACATGGACTAAGCTTTAGAAATTGGTTCAGTCTAAAGCACCTGTGTCAGCATTCAAGGAGGTTACCAGTTTTGGTAGGCTGAAAGGAACAAGAATCTTGTTTTAATGGAGTAAATTGTCTCGTTCATTTACTAGTGAGAAAAGAAGAGAGGGACATTAAGAATAGAAACATCCAGAACTATGTAGTGCTTGATAAAGGAAGAATTATGGGGAACCTAATGTTCAGTATAAAAAATTACATACCTTTTTTGAAATTAACTTAGCATAAATTAGATGGGTACAGAATAAGAAATGCTTCAAAAATCACAATGTTGATATTGCTTTAAAACATCCTCCATAGCAATTCAATAGATAGAAATATGTTGTGGGGTTTCTTCATTTCTTTGATCTACAAAATCTACGTTTTTAAAACTTCAGCCTTCTACAATATGCATACTATTTGGATTTTTTTAGGATTAATACAGCTATGGTCATATAGACTTATTAAAATAGATTTTCCAAATTTACATAATTCATTCCCAGCCAGCACTTTCTCCATAGCATTTGTTTAGTCAAACAATCTGAAAATTCAATCATTTGGTCCCATTTGGCTCTACAGTTGTATTGTATGGTTTATGAAGCATTATAGAGAAACATTCAGTTTTAAATGTATGTGAATGTCAAGTTTAAATCTTAAGTTTTACAAACACCAACAACCACACTGTATTGCTTTTTTCTTTAAAACACCTAAACCTGGCAGCCAAACTACCTGACATTATCCAGTATACCAGAGAGACTGAAATACACAGAAAACTGGAAACCTGAAGGAAAGGTATTCTGAACTTTAAACTAGAGCAGTGGACTCCAAACTTTTTTGGTCACGCACCCCTATATAATTTATAAATTATATACATGTTCTACCACACTAATATATTATGTACATTATAAAATATTCAAAAAATAGAAATTACAAAAGGATGAGATAAAGACAAATGAAATACTTTACTTTTATTAAGTTATTTATTAATGGTACAAAAAATATTTTCTTCCTGCACCCCAGTGGATTATCTTGTGCACACCCCACTTTGGACACCACTGGACTAGACCACTGAGGAATGACAGAAGTCCTCTGACTGGTTGCTTTCCCCTCATCTGAATGGAGACTACAATGAGTTACACTTCCATCCTCAACGTCTTCTCCCCTATTTTTTTTCCCGCAGTCTTAACTATCTAGCAGTTTATAGAGCTGTTACAAACAGACTGTATCTATTGCCTCTGCAACCACTCATACTGTCCCCAGTGTTGGCAATTAGCAATCATAGTCTTAATTAGCCTGACCCACCTGGCTATTTTGCTACTAATAAATCAATTAATTCAATTCACATGGAGGAACTTCTGTGTAGTACCATAGCTTAATCACTACTGGTCATCCTTGTATATGACTGTTTTACGTGCTAGAAAAACTTAGTATCCAGGCTGAATTTGTATTCTCCACTGATATGCAGTCTGTCAAGCAAGTACAGAGTGTGGTTAGTATTTTTAATGTATGTGGGGATTTGGCAAAAGCCTCAGCAGAACGCAAAGGAGAAACTTGGGATGTAAGCTATAAACATTTTGGCACACTGAATTGGATGATCTTTACTTCTCCCTGAATGGTATGGATACTGCTCATTGGGGGGTCTTAGTTTACTCACCTCCCTCAGGAGCCTCTGTTACTACTCCATTTGTTAGTTTTTGATGTGAGAAATAGAAGCTTCTAAAAGGGTAACTTTGTTATTGAGATCTCTAAAGAGCTTCTTTTTTTTTTCTGTAGAAATATCTGCTCCCTTGTGGGCTATTAAGCTATGTGATCTTGTACTTATATCCAAAGATGTCCCCTTCCTGTCTTCCATTCTTTCCACTGGAAAGAGATTGTCTGGCTCTATCTCTTTATTCCCCTCTCCGAGCCAGTATCGAGAGGAAACAGAAAAAAAAAATCAAAGGAACAAAAAACATTTTACTGTTTGGCCTTTTCTTCTTAAGCACAAGTATGTATTTTTGCAGATGGCCCCATGTCAATGGTGCAGACTTCTGCCAAACGTGCTTTTTCTGTCATGACTGTTGTTTTCCTTGTCTTCTCCTCCCACATAAGGTGACTGAATATCACTTTGCCCCATAAAAGGTTAGTGAGATTCTCACTAAACTCACTTTTCCTCACCAAAAGTGAAGAATCTGCTCTTCCATACTGACATACTTTAACTTCTGGAATCAAAAATGAGTGCAATATTGCTGAAAAGCATGCTTGGATAGAGCAACTATGGAGTAGCTGAACTGTTGTCCACAGCTACATTTGTTCACAGTCAGAATATCTTTCACCACTCCCTGAAAACTTTGAACAAATACCTGAGAAAACCCCTTGTTTCCATTTTCTTACCACTTACTCTGACTAGAGACTAATCAATCCAAAGGTGTACAAGGAAAATAGTATTTTCAGGGCAGGGGAAGAAAGGGGAGTAAAACATTAACCAGGAGGTCAGAGATTTATCAAAACTAGGCCTTTCAGACCAAGGACTTAGTAGTCGATAGGAATTACTTCCTGAAGAGTAGAATCAGCACTATCTCGAGTAGTAAAAGCCTGATACTTTATGTCCTTGCAGCTTTGTCTCTTGTAATGTTGCATTAACATTTGGCAGGTTTCTAATACGTAAATAATCTATTAAATTAATATAATACTTTCCAACCTGAGAGGAGATGGAAAGACCTGTCGTAAAATGAGTATTTTCAACTCATGCCCTACATAGACAGTCCAAAAGAATACAGAACAAATCCCATGGGTTTCTATACCTAGCATCTAAGGTTCCCTCTGAAGCTGAATCCTCTCTGGCCCTCATTGTATTTCTGCAGGCCTGAGCTTGTTCTGCCATGGCACCCTGTGCATTACTTACTACTTGTGTTTGTGGCAGCTCTTTGGTCTCTTTATGCTATTTTTCGCTCTGATATTTAGTGAGTATGTAACTTCTGTGAATGCAGCTTCTTTGAATAACAGGCTAAAAGTTTCTAGGCTTTCTAACAGGCTAAATATTTTTCCGTGTGTATTTTTCCCTAAATATTTGTTTTCCATAATCAGTGACCCTACAACTGACCCTCACATGATCTTTTTTCTGCCGGCATTAGTCTCTCTGTCTCTCAGCAGTTAACTAAAATGCTTCTTGGTGTCTTCTCTGTGACTCCTGCCCATCCTTGCCATATGACAATGCTTGCCATCTTCCTGATGGGCCACTTTTCTCTTCTTCATGCCCTTTGAGATTTGTCACTTTATTTGGTTCAGCTTTGCTGGATTCTATCAATACTTCTCTTTCTAACCACTTGTAACCTGTTGTCCTGCACGTTTTCCCCTCCCTGAGGCTAAACACCTTGATATCCAAATTCTTCCCCCACAGTGGTGAACTGGTACTGTCCATTACGTAGTCGGTGCCTTCTCAGAGTACTGTATGAATGACTTGCTTTCATAAAGGAAGGAAGGAAGTCCTGTAATGGTGCAGGAGTTTTATTACAAAACTTTCAGCTGCTGCAAAGTGTTGATGCCTTTTCATTGCTGGTCATATTCTGAAGAAATATAAAGTAAATAGACCTAAAGTAGATAGTAAATTGACCAGGAGCCTTTTTGCTCCCAAATGTTAGAAAGGCATGCAATTTGCTAGTTGCATTTGAATGTTTTTAGGAGCATTCTTTTAGGGAAGGAAGAAAAGCATCCACACAGAAAATGAAAAACCATCTTAGACATTGTGACCATTACCATAGCGTTTTATTTTACTACATGATGCAACTCACAGCATTGTGCATGCTAGTTCTCCAAAGTAAAATAATTTGATTGCTTTTCACTACTAGCTATGTTGTATTTAGTATAATTTTTGATAGTGTTAAAATCTTAAGGGAAATATTTCTTCAACATACAGAACTAAATGAAAATGAAATTTAAAATCATCAAAGATTGGCTTGGAAGCAAATGGAAGAAAGGTTTTTGAGGGCAGGCAAATGAGATTACAGTGGAAAATGAGAAATACTGTAAAAACACTCTGTAAAAGATTTGAAAGACAGTTGAATATATGCCTCAAATCAGGAAAGAAAACATATGTGTAAAGTGCATTGTGGAAAAGGATTAATTTACTGTACTAGAAATAGAGTGATCAGACACTATTTTTTACTTGCAAAAATGACATAAAAAGTGAAAGGTAGGAATAACTGACAGAGAGTATGTATCGCTCCCTCTCTGTTGTCCATTCCTGTTTATTTCATATGCAAGCTCTTGTACTTCTTTATCTTTTCTACATGTTCAGTTTTTTCCTTTCATTTAACAGGGAACTTCACAAACATTATTAGGTTGTCTTGCATCGTAATCTCATTTGCCTACCTTTGCTACAAGCCATTAAATGGATTCTGTAGGCTGAGCTTTTTCTTTACTCTTCTCACAATTGTATCTCAGCAGTGTTTCAGCAATGTAATTTGTATCTATCATCTGTTGTGCCCTCTCAGCCTCTTCCTAGCAGCAGAAGAGCGTACACTGTAGTGTTTTGGAATATTTCTATAACTATATAAAAATTTACCCTACCATATGTTTACACTAGATGCAACAAAGTCAGGAAATGCACCTTGTATTTGGTGCAGAAATTGTATTTGGAGCAGAAATTGGTAAGATTTGAACAGAATTCCACAGTCCCAAGAAAGCTTCATCTCCTGTACAGTTGAAAATTTTTTCTTTTTGTCAAAAGCTGCACTATTCCAGTGGAGTATATTTAATGACCACTCTCTTCATCTCATAGCTTTAGCTGAGTGTACATCTCTCTACTCCTGTAAGCTGGAAACTTCTTATAACACCCATTCTACACAGGAGGAACTGAACAACAAAGAGCCTGTGACTTGGCTGAGGTCACACAAAAAGAGTAAGAAGGAAAACAAAATTAAACCCAATTTTCCCAAGAATCCCTGGGGTGCCCCATGCGACATTCCTCCTCTAGAGTAACTGCTTCTCATATTTCCAGATTTGGTATGTACCTCTGGTTGTGAATAGCATCTTTGTTAATATGTAAAAATAAGTGCAATCTTGAAAAGTACTTTTGTTGATACAAAGAATTTATAATATATGTTAAGATGGCAGCATCTTTGATCCAGAAGACATGCTTGCTACTACTAAAAGGCACTCCAAAGTAAGAAGTATATTTACTAATGTAACATGTGTTATATAAATTATTTTATGTGGAAAATTAGTGCAGTAATTTATATATTTCCATGTCAATTTTGTTTCATCTAAATACTCCATCTTTATCCTTATTTTTAATTCATGGAAGTAATTCTATCTCAGGATGGAAGGGGAGAGAGTGAAAGATCAGTGGCTTGAGGGTTAAAAGAGAAGTTGTACTGAATGTTACTAGTCTTTGGAGATTATACCATCTAACATGGAGAGCAGAGGAAGAAGTGGAGAGAATTTGAGAATACAGCTGTCTATGCTGACTGGAGAAGCAGAAGCCAACGATAACATGAGAAAATGGCAGAACTAGAACAAAGAGAAGAAGCATTTAGTTAAATAAGTCACTTGGAAGTATGAGATCAGTATTGAAGGCAAAATACATTGGAACAAGCTATTCTGAGCAATTCCAAGTACTCACAGAAGAAATTCTGCAGTAGGATGAAACGAAGTGCCTGAGTCAGGTAGACTGTCTAGAAGTGCAGCTGTCAGTGTTACTGTACTGAGGATTGAATGACTGATATCAACAGCTGTTCTTTAAGCTATTTGCTTATAATTAAACATCAATATACTTTTTGTATGTGGATGATCTGCTAAAGATATGTAAACTGCATTATTAGACAATAGCAACATAAACTTCCCTGAAGTGTTTGAAAAGTAGTTAACTGCTTCCTGAACTGAAAGCAGTTACTTCTGTTGACTTCATGCATTCAACAGAATTTTGAATATGATCTACTTCCACTTATTTTCCCTTCTATCAATGTTCATAAAGGAAAGCAAAGAGAAAATTTATTTTAATATACCACAAAAAAATGATAATAAAAATATGTAGTCTGAAATTTCTTTTAAAGTACAGAACAGGACTTAGTCTGAATTTGATTATGGTCCCTTACACTAAAAGAGCCCTATGTTTGTGCAAATCAAAGTAAATATATCTATTTGTCTTTAATAACAACAACAACAACAATGTTGTTTTCAATCTTACTGTTTATCTCAATACACTACGCTGCCTAAACAGCAGACAGAATCAATAACAAATGGGCATTCTCCACCCTCCTTGGAGACCTGTTTTTTCAAGCACACACCCAAGCTTTTACCCAAAAGTGGGAAAAAAAGAAAAGAAAGTCATAATCTAGGGTGTCCAAAATAAACTATTCAGGGTCAGTAATAGCAGCTGTATGTCTCTTTAATCATAACTATTTTCCTTCCTAGCTCTCAGCATGGAAACCTGACTGCCAGTAGGACTGATTTTAATGACAAATGATTGAAGGAAGTTCGCAAGACACATGAACATCAACATAAATTACCAAAAGGGGATGAAGTATACCCATTCCCTGTTAACTGGTGCCTGAGTTCTGCATTAAAACATAGGGTGAAATTATTTAATACTCTTGACCCTACCTATCAGATTTAATTCACAGATCCAAACTTTCCTTTGTGTGGAGTTTGTATTTCCTGCATGGCTTGAAAGCTTTTATTCTTGATACTCTGTACTAGTAAAGAATACTGTAACCAATTTTAAATGCTGAACAATTTTTAAAAGTCAAATTCAGTGCCTAGTCCTGTCTGCCTGAGACTAATTTCTTCTATTATACCTGTAAGCATTGCAAGTGTTATGTATCTTTGGGCAGCCTTTATCTGAAAGCTATTTAATTCTGCTGTTTGACTTTATTCTTGTTGCTTACATAAACACATTTCTGCAAACAAAGACTTTTCTACTCTGAACAGAGAGTCCTATAAGTCTCACAAATTTCTAATTCTGGCTGTGATATGAGATGCATTTAGTGAATATCACACTGGAGAGGTCTCTTATTTCATACTGTAATCACAACTACTATCTGAAAAGATTTGCAAGAAGACAAAACAATCATCCTGCCCTCAGTCCAAAAATTATTGCTTCCTGAGAATACAGTGATTTAAGAAATCCCCAGTCTGGATATGACTTAAGTATCACATGTTAGTTCTGGGCCAGCCAAATATCTTTACTGTGGTTAGTGGTCTGCAAGACAGTTGAAAAGACTTCAATTTCATTCCCTGCTTTTGCATACTTGACCAAACAGACAGCTATGTTCATGCCGATATAACATCTTTCATCCAACAATCTCTGAAGACGCACAGCAGGAAAATGCTGAACTGTTGCTATTCTTAGGCTGATTTTACAAAGAAGGGGGCCGTGCATGAAATACCAAGAAATTTGAAATAAATTTTTCAAACTTGAGAATATGTCATTATGGGAGATCTAGTTTTTACTAATGTTAAGTGTTTTTACTAATGTTAAGTGAATGTACAGCTCTGTGTCAAGCCAACTGGAGCTTAGCACCCTCAAAAATTGTTATACAGGGTAGGTCTTAGAAGGCAGTTTTCAGAGAATAATGCACAAGTCTTCACTGGTTTGTCAATGTAACTCCACTGTGCTCTATTGGCAGGGCTGTAGTTAAACCTGAATGGATAAGCTTTTCAGGATACAAGCTAATTCTGAACACAGCTACCAGGCTATCTACAATGGATTTCAAGAGTCATGTAAAAGCATTTATTAGCTTGGTTTCTGTCCTAGTTGATAACATCTGTACTGTTTTTGTAACTGAGCTGGCAATCTGCATCAGCAGTCACAACTACTTGGCTCAGCTGTGTCCTGAAACACATGGCATGGCTTGTTGGAACAGAGGAATTTTGACAATGATAAGGTTGATCGTTATTTTAGTAACACCTTTGGTGGCAGAATAAAGTATGTTTTATATGTTTAAAAACTACAGATAGCCATTAGCTAGAAGAAGTTACAAAAACTGAAGACAGAGTTTAAACTGGTCTTGATCAACTGAAAGCAGCTAAGAAGGGATTGTTTAAATGTAACTGGTAAAGAACAACACAGAGTAAGGTAAAAATCAAATAAAAAAAGAAAAGGACTAGCATCTTGGATATTGTGGATCACAGTAATACAGATGGGGAGATCAAGTTAGAGTGGAACATAAACTGACTAGATTAGTATGATATTAAAAGGCAAATCCCATTTTGAGCTGTATTACCAAGAACTTTTTATATAAAATACACAAGGTAACTACTCTATTGTCTATGGATCATGTGAGGCTTCAGCTAGAGAACTATTTGCAAATCAGTCCAGTGAACTTGCTGACATTTATGGTAAGTTGAGTAGTACTCAGGGAAAAGCAACAAAAGTGCTAATAATTTTCAGAAATACAACCTGTGAGGAATGGTTGAAGGAAAAGGCATTGTTTGGTCTATGGGGGAGGTGGAAGTCTGAAAAAGAACGTGATAAAGGTCTTCCAGTGTTCAAAAGTCTGCTGTGAAGTCTGTCTAGGATAGGTCAAGAAGGCTTCAGTTTATTCATAGGGAAAAAATATTTTGTTTAGTTATTAGGAAAATCTAACATTAAAGGTGGTGAAGTACTGAAGTAGGCCACTTATGGAGAGTAAAGTGGGGTTTTATAGAAAATTCTGGACCAACATCTCTTAGAGATGTTCTACACATACTAATCTTGTCTCAAAACAGGTTAGAATTCCTGAGATTTCATCCAGATCCAAAACTCCGCAATTCCATGAATTCAAGGTGACATACAGACTGCACATATGCAGTTTAAAATTAAGTAACATATCTGTTTGTCATATACAGTGGTGATGCTGAATGTTTTGTGTCTTCTGTTCACTATCACAATACCTGTCTTTCATCTAAAAGGCACAATACCAGTAACCTGTTGCTACTTTATATTGACAGATTTCTTTTTCCTGGTATCAGTGATTAAGTTTAGAACCTAAATTATTGGCCTAGGCTTTGTAATAATACTATAAAGTGCTTTGAATGCTGGAGGTGAGTAAAATTGTTTTGAATAAGGCAAATAGAGAATGAATGTTATGAAAGCTAGAAGTAGCCCATTATGTATTTGTTTTGATGCCTCTCTGTTACAAAATGAGGTATTCTGAGCTAGTTGCACGCCCGATGAACAGCATTTTCCTCTGGAGTCGGGAAAAATGTATCCATTGGTATGCTTCTACAACAATTTCCTGAATAAATGCCTCCTAAAACTATACATGGAGGACAAGATGTCTGTTTCTTTCCTCTGCATAAATGTGGCACTGCAATTAAAGAGCATCCTTCCTTTTAGGATTTATTTTAGCTCCCATTTTTAAGTAATCATTTCGATTCAGTCAACATCTCTTACAAAGGACTAAGCAATGCCTGTGTGTGTGTGTGTTTGGCCTGTAAAGGAATAAGAACACAAAGAAGCTGAAGAAGTTACAAGGACGTACTTTTTGTCTTTTAAGAGAAATACGTGAAATAAGTTAGAAGAATGCAGACAGTAACTATCCAGCTTCCTTTTAAAAATGTGACTTGGACTGTATTTCAACCATTCTTTAAACTTTCAGGGGAAAAAAAAAAAAGGAGAAGAAAACATATTGAAACCCTAACCTATCCTATATTATTAAAGACTGAAACAGGAAATAGCAATAATGTTATGGGAGGCACTGACAATAAAGCTCAGATTCATGTACTTTTCACACCACCAAAACCCACAAGACTGTAGCTGCTAGGCACATGTATCTGAAGATTCAGCTAATTCTCTGATTATTCAGTTATAGACTATGGAGTAGTAAAGATGATATTTTAAGTTCAAGTATTTTATTTGCTAGTCATGTCACCAAACTGAAGATGCCAAATAACTGCTGCTGAGATCTTGATTTTGTAACAGTTGTCATAGTTCTTATCTCACAGCTTGTGGCATTTCTTCTTTATAAGTAATATATTTAGTTTGCTATCAGTGCAATACCCATTAATTGGCAGTAACAAGTCAGGCAGAAGAAACTTGACCTCATCACAGTGACCTGTGGAACAACATTGCCACCTTGGACTGGGACAGGTTTTAAAGCTGTTTTTCAGAGCAAGATGGGGAGGGAGGGTGTTATTACATGGCTTTTATTTTGTTGCAGCAACTATTATAATTGTTTTGATGCTTCTGAGTACTAGAACATTTAAAATTATGGTGTCTAGATCACAAAGGCAATCAGGATGCTACCAATTTTTTTTACTTATGTGTATCAAACATAAATAAGTCTTTTGCTTGTACACAGTGTATTCATTTGCAGAAGTCACAGGGCAGAGGATACATGCGTATGCAAGCTTTTCAGGTGCACCAAGAAATCATATATAGAGGGTCAAATTAAGATGTTCACCATATACAGCATAATTTTACAAAGAGAATCTCAGTTGCTACAGACTCAATGTCATATTCTAAGAATAGCCAGGCGTTCTGGGAGAGTATTTCACAAAGAAGAGTTTCTTCCATTTCTTCAAATGGTAACTACCTTTGTCTCTTCTTTAGAGCCATTGCCCTGTCCTCCTCACATCTAGCTCTCCTCTGAGAGAGGTATTCAGTAACAGTACTGGTAGGGTAGAGTACAGAAAGTCTCCCTAAGCATATTTGTAAATTAACTTTCATAGTAGAAAGTCACATTTTTCTATCCTTGAAATCAAATACAATGAAAGACTCTCCTGCCCTGCATAATTGAAACTCACAAACTAGAAGAGTTACTAATGCTGAAAGATTCACATTTGAATTTTGAATTGACTCTAAAACATTTTGAGGTTTTAAAAAGAACCATTTAGCCAACAGTTCACTATTTCCCTTATTCTCCTTGTCCATTCATACACACATGGAATAAATTCCTTTTACTCATTTCATATATATATATACACACAGGTGGGGTCAATTTAGTATTTTTCATTCAGAAAATACAACTAGGACATCCACAAACTTGGAGATATTGGTCCAAGGTCCAAGACCAACCCTTTGGATGTGAAATCAAACTAACTGAAAGTGGGGCAGCCAAAGGAGAGAAAGGAAATTCAGAGTTCTATCTGGATAGTACTGTCAATTCCAAACAGTATTTGGCTTATGATCCAGTGGCAGAAGTGCATGGAGGAAAAAGTACTTTAGAAAGGAAAGTAGTTTTTGGACACAATATTTTCATTTCCTACTTTCTCCAAGTTCCTCAGATTTTAAGCAATGCCTATAACAAAGTCTACACCTTCTTTTTGCAATTGCACCTGGCCACAATGTGTGAAAGAAAAAAAGTCTCCTAAATATCCTCAACAAAGTATTTGTACTAAAGAGCAATGAGAGTACCTGGCATTCTAACTAGATCTTTGGATGTGAGGCTTAGAACCAAGCTCAAGTTCAAACAAGACCGATTAAGTATCTGCAGTTAGAGTAGCTGAATCCTCTGCTAGGAGAGGTCAAAATCTAGAAGTTGGCCTTTGGAAAGAAGGCAAGGATCAAGCTGTCAATTCTTCTGCCTTCTTTTCTTTCTCTTGATATGAAGATAAAATTTTAATACTTGAAGCAATTATAAAAGAAATAAAAAAGGAATAAAGAAGTTATGATGCATGAGGAATCATTATGCTTTAATGTTCTATACCCTATTCAGCTTAGGTTGCCACATCCATTTTAAGTCTCCATTTAAGCAAGGTGTAAATAGCAGAAAAATTGTTCTGCTAAAAGTAGGGAAATCTTAGCAGTCTTCAAGACTGGACATGACAGATTTTGCGACTTGCCCTGCAATATTACATTTGACGTTTTTGTTGCCTTTTTGTTACTGAGCTACCAATCACTATTACCTGTGACTGGGGCATTTTATTTGTTAAAACTCGTTTGTGAAAGCAAGCTAAGTGCACAAATGCTCACTGTAAGATACCAGGATAAAAGAAGTAAAATCCTATCAACAATTAAAGGTCAAGACTAAAGCAGTTTTAAACTGTATAAGAAAAAACTGTATAAGAGACTTTCCCATCATCCTTACAAGTAACTCTCCAAGGCAATCACTTTTGACTGGAGTAATATAAGGAAAACAAATGGTAACACACTAAGAGAACTGAAAAACATTGAGATTCACTTGGGAAAAATACCCTCAAGTGTTACACGAGATAAGCTGAGACATATTCCAGAATACATATGGAACACTACGTGTGGTCTCTGAGTAGCAATTACTAAGCTATAGAAAACAATTTTGATGGACAGAGATTGGAAGTGACAACAGAGAAAGAAGAAACTTCAATCTAGAGAGCTCTTAAATGTAAACGTGTGTATTCTTATTGGAGAAAGGATGAGCATAGAACTAGCAAATAGATCCAAAATATGTAGTTTTACTTTCTGTAGTACTTTAAGCAAGTTGCTGAAACTTATTGCACCTTATTCTCTTCATCTCTGACGTGGGTTGAACAGTTTTGTTTCTTCGGTCATGTTTAAAACCTTCTAATGCCCTTTACAAAAGCTGTTGTAGAACTACAAAGTAACATCTATATCTATTGCTTTTAATATATATTCTTTCAGCTGAGCTCATAAAGTACTGGAAGCACGTTTGTCTTTAAGAACATCTGCTAATGCATTTGGGAAAGTTTAGGATAAATCAAACTGTGTGGTAGCAACCTCTAAAAGAGAGTTAGAAAAGATTGGGTACAGAGGACATGGTACAAAAAGAAAAAAGATGGATATGCTGCAGACAACCTTTTTTCATCTCCAAAAAACACCATTATACTGGGAGGATCTAGCAATACTTAAGTGCTGGAAAGACTTTGAGTCACCTTCAGTATTTTAGTGCAAGAGGCAAAGGAAACATAATTAGCTGCTCTTAAATTCACTTCCTGAACGACAAAAATGCTTTTTGACTCAGAACACTGAAGTATCTGTATTATTATCTGACATACTTTCATGAATTTTATAGTGAATTTTGTCAGTTGGTTAACAGGGGTTAGAAAGTTATATGTTCAGAAGTTAAGAAATGTTATCATTACGAGCGTCTATACAACATTAATCCAGCCCTTTCATGTGATGAGTACACAGTGTCTGAAATTATATGATCATGTACTGTTTTCTCCCTACAAGATCTGTCTGTATCAAGTACACAGAATGGGTGATATTCTCTAAATTAAAATTAGTGTCTGTATAACGAATGAAGCTTCTTTCTTAAGACTCCTGCTTAATCTGCTGCTGAAGTGTTAAGGTGTGTGATGAATGAGACAGGAAGAGAAAGATAGACCTACAGTGAAAGCCGATGAAGCAGTTAAATCCCACTCTGGAGAATTTGATTCTACCCCTGTCTCTGAGCTCCTGTGTAATCCTGGGCAACTCACTTTAAACAAAACGTTTACAGTTGGTCACTAGTTTTTCACTTCTTGGCTCAGGTCCCTGTGGTCCATCGCTATGTTTAGGTGAACTCCTTCAGAAGTAGTATCCTTCATACTCTGCCTACATCAGGTCAAATTTCAAATTCTTGCTCTAAAATACCAGGAAATTATAGTTTGTCAGGGAAAGCATTGGACCCTTTTTTATAATAAATAACAGATATTCTTTCCTAGTTAGATTCTTGAAAACAGTTGAAGTTGTCCTGAAATGTCAGAATCTGAACAATTAACTAGATAAAACTCAAATAAAAACGTTTAAAAAGAGGAAAAAGAAGAAAAAAATAATAAAAAAGGGAAAAGAGAAATCTCTAATAGGAATTAGGAGCCTACCTTTTGTGTAAGTCATACTATAAGCCATGCTACCTATTACAGAGTAATATTCAGCATGGGAACTTAATATAAATGTTCAGTATGCATATAGATGCTACAGCCATATTTCTGAATAAAATGAATAACCAGATTAGGACTTCATAATGGTATTGGTCTAAAATGTTTATGGTTATTTTTACACTGAATTGGATTTTTTTCCCCTTTACTAGTTGTGGATTACAGAAAATAGGTTTTATATTCAGGACTGGGCATAATTTCTCTGTTGGAGATTCTTTCTACCGGTAAACTGGTTTTTCACTTACATTTCAATTATACTGTTCTCTAGAAGTGTTCTTTCTCACCTTGTCACCCATCACAATATGGAGAATTTCAGTTTGATATGTTGCCATAGCCCCTTACAGGCTACTGGTGTCTTATGCCCTGCCTCTACTCTGTTGGTTGGGCACATCCTCTGGACTGCATCTCCAGGTTTGCAAAATGGGCAGAAGATACAAGTGAACCACAAATTCCTTCAGTGTAAAGGAAGATCAAGACAGCAAAGAAATACCACACTCTGGAGACATCACAACTTAGATTACTTATATTTCCATTCTTCTCAAGCTGCAGTTCCTACTCAGACCCTATCTCAAACTTGCAACATGTCAGTGCTCCGATCTGGAAAATCAAAATACAAGTGAAGAAAAAGATATTTCTAACTAACTTTGTTCATGCTAATTAATCTCAGACCAATGAGTACTACTAATTCTTTATGCTGGTTATAACTGGCTTTGAAGGAAAACTACAGTGAGAAAGTATTTGCTGGATAGGATAGATACTCCTGTTGATGAGGCTGAAATAAGAAGACACTGCTCTCTTCACTAACAAATATCATTTGTCTAAAAAGCAAGGAAAAGTTTAGGGTTTGTTCCTACTTTCTGAAACCTTACACACGATCTCCAACATTTAAGATAATTACACACTTTGAGAAGTCATAAGACAGTCCTGTGACACAGCTTGAGTCTGTACGCTGTCTTTTGAGGTGTTCATTGAAGTACAAGTAAAAATATGGTGTCATTTCCTGCAACATCTATGTTGTGTGCTGATGTCACAGTCACCACAGCAATATAAAGAAACAAAAGTCACTGTGCAGGTGGATGGTATAGTATTTTAACAAGGGCCCTATCTTCTTAGGATTATCTCAGATAATCCAAACTGGAAAGCAAGAACTGAATGCAAATTTAAAACACTATTATGTGTGTGACTGAAAGTGTGATTCTGAAAGATGCAAAATTTCTGAAAAGCTCGGAGCTTGTTCAGTCTGAAGTGTAATGATGATGTACATTCAAATGTCACCAGTTAGCTCTTTTGCTGCTGATCCTTTGAGGAGAAATGTCTTATTCCACAATGTTTATCCTGTAATCCCATACTGTCAACCCAAGAATCAGAACTCCCAACAGCCAACTTGCCTCCAGCTATTTTACCTCCTCAGCAGCTTTCAAGAGTCTGTAATATACTGTCAATACAAAAGCCACTGGCTTATTGACAGGTGGAAGGAAAAAAAAGGGGAGGTTTTAAAAAGCTGAATTAAATATCAAGCAAGATAACAAAGGAATTACTCCAGAAGGCATTATTAGTTTTCATAAAAAATTACTTAAAATCTTTAAAAATAAAATAACTGGAAGCTATTAATGATTATGTTACACTTAATGGGTTCTTTGTTTGAAATTATAGATCAGAGCTTAGATAAAATTTTTTAGTGCGTGATATAGGCTATTATCACTGTAATCTGCCAGTTTAGTGAATAGAGGAATATCTCCTTCAAATGCCTAGCCCCAGTTAAAAAAGTCTCACTTTTGCAAAGTAGTAAGGAATGCTAGTTTTAAATTTAGTTGAATGGCTGTCTACCTACTATAAGCCTTTTCTTTCACAAAGCTGTGACTGTTTATAGCCTTTGATTCACTTCTGTGAAACTGCATAGTAAAGATTAGCCTTGTAATGAGCACGGCATATCTTTATTCTAGCAGGTGACCATGCCTTTTGCGAGCTAAGGTTACAGCATTTTACTTGTAATCTGCATCAAGCTAGCTTGGAC
Source organism: Mycteria americana (assembly GCF_035582795.1). NCBI lineage: Eukaryota > Metazoa > Chordata > Aves > Ciconiiformes > Ciconiidae > Mycteria > Mycteria americana. The sequence goes on along the minus strand of NC_134396.1, from coordinate 29,094,624 downwards.
CCTCCCTCCTTCAAGTGAGGAGACATGCGTGTGACTTTGTCAAGGCTTTAACCACTAGGGGGCTGTGTGAACACAATTTTTTGGCACTTCTTGGCCCTTCACTGGTTCAAAAGGGCAAATGCGTTTTTATGTACGATAAAATGTGACTCTGAAATAATTAAGTAGGTTTTTCTTATCTCTCCCCTTTGACAGAAAACATATCAAATCATAACTTAATTAGTCCTGTGAATTTTTTAGAATGACCATAAATTACTCAAAATCTTTGTTGGTCATGGCACTTGTATAAAAAATGCAAAATCCTAAAAAATGCAAAATCCTTTTGAATCATTGTCTGAGCCTGAAACATGCTCTCCACAGCTCAAGGATCAAAACTAATCCTGATGAAGTGTGGACACTGCAAATCCTGTCCACAAGCTGATACGTATTATGCTTAATGAAGGTCTCTGACGAATACCCAGAAAACAGAATGAAATTTCACAGAAACACAGATAATGTTGAGATATAGCCAATCAGTTTTTGTGAAAACCTGGTTTTGATGCTAATATAGATCATTTATCCAATCCCTCTTCCGACAGGCATAGGAAACGCACAAATAACAAAGACGGCAAAATCTGGTAAAAAGCCTGGAAACTTGGTAATTCACAGGGACATGCCGTTCATTACATTAAGAGTTTGCTGTGGTTTTAGTCCATAGCAGATGCAGGAAAAATCAGAAGTGCCAAGCAGCTACCTATTTCGTATACGTGACCCGTGTCCTCTCAACTCTTCTGAGTGCCTGCCTGCTGGGTCATCAGAGTGTCCAGTCACACCAAAAGGGAGCAGGAGGCAAAATGTCCTAGTATGGGTATTGCACGCCACCTGAAAAGTTCTCCTAATGTTCACTTTTTAAAGATCCAGTCCTATTCTCGTCTTTATACAGAGCCTGAGGAAGGGAGCCAATTTTGATAGCACTACTGACCCTCAGCGCCTTCACAGGCAGGACACGAGAGATGGCCAGATAGGCTCGGCTATCAGTCCCTGTAGATAAAGCACGATAGCCTTCCGTCATCTTCCCTTTGTCAAGCAACCCATGCGACGCATAAGGTATCTGCCACCCCCTCAGCGCCGTGAGCGGGGGACATGTGGGAGAACGCTTTAAATCGGCCACAAACGCGGATAAGGAAAGATTTCGCGGGGGAAGGCGCCAAGAGGGGACTGACGGTCCGCAGCTCGCCTCCCGCCGAGGCGCTGCCCGGGCAAAAAGGTCGCCGGCGCGAAACGACAGCTAACGGCAACGCCTACCCGCCGTGCCCGCCCGCCAGGCAGGGCCCCGGGCGGGCGGTACGAGTGCGGCCGCGGGAGGGCGCGGAACGGCCCTCCCCGCCCCCTCGCCCCCCCGCGCGCGCTCCCTCAGGGCGCGCGCGGCCGCCGTTGTGTGCCTGCGCGCCGAGGGCCGCAGCGCCTGCGTTTCCCCGGCGTCGCCGGGGCAGGGTTTCGCTCGGTTTGGCTCCGTGTCACACACAGATGTGACTCTTGTCTGTTCCCTGCAAACGTACAACCGTGACGGCTCACCTCCTCCCGCCTCCCTTCCCCCCCCAACAAAAAAAAAAAAAAAACCCACCCTTTTACAAAAATTTCTTCAGATCCCACATCGAGCAGCAGCCGCCGCAGCAGAGCCCCGGGAGCTGATGGAGCAATGGGTGGGAAGCGGGAAACCGGCACCACAAGCGAAAACTTTTCATCTGCCTAACTTTTCGCTTCCCTTCTAACGCTCTCCCCTCTCCCCCTCCGGCTCCTTACCCCCGCCTCTGGGCTACGCTTCATTTTCCGCCGTGTCTCTCCCCTCTCTCTGCCCTCCCTCCACCTTTCTCCTTGCCGCCTTCTCTCTCGCTCGCTCCAGCGGCGCCTGGAGCTGATAAGGAAGAGGAGAAGCAGCGGGAGAGACTGCAGCCGCTGCGAGGAGGAACCGGGCAGAGGAGCGGGAAGGGGAAAGGGGGAAGAGGGAGGCAGAGAGGGGCGGCCAGCCCCGCGCGGCGCCGCCGGCCGCCCTCACCACAAAGTTGGCGGCGGCCGCTGGGCGTTTTTGACAGCTGGGCGCGGGCGGCCTCTGCCACAGCCCCCGTCTGGCACAGAAAGTTTGGGGGGGAGGGACGAGGCAGAGGGGATTACTTTTTCGACCCCCCCGACTGCTCTTTCCCCTTCCCTCTGCCTCTCTCTGCTGCTCTTGCCCGGGAGCGTGGGGTTACGAGGAAGCAACGCTGCCCTCTCAGACCCACTCGCAGCCTCCCCCCGCCGCCTCCCCTTCCCCAGCCAAACAACCCAACAACAACAAACCAACCTGTGGAGGCTCTGACCCGAACCTGGGTCCCTCCTCCCATCACTTCCAGCTCTCCGCTGAAAGCTCTTTCTCTTTCTTTCTCTGTGCTGCTCGGGCTGCACTTTGGGGGCTGAAGTTTTGGAGGAGTCAGAGAGAGAGGGCGGGGGGAGAGAGCCTCTCGCTACTGCTGCTGCTGCTTTTTTTGTTTTTTTTTTTGGGGGGGTATTTTTGTTTTTCAAATCTCTATTTTTTAGTTCAAATCACCTGAAGGGGGGGGACGGGGACGGGACGGGGAGAGAGGGGGAAAAAGAGAGAGAGAGAGGCGCTGAGAGCCCAGAGGCAAAAGGAAGGGTGCAGGCACTGCCGCTGAGAGGAGATCGAGAGACAGGGGGTGCACTTGACAACCAGCATGCAGAGATGGTAAGAAGTTTCCAGCAGCCTTTCGTTTTCGTTCTAGCCTTTACTTTGGTTTGATTTGATTAATAAATTGTGCAGTAACACAAGCAGCCCTGCTCGCTATCCGGTGTGTTTCAGCCTTCAAATAAACAAGCAGCCGGGCAAGGCAAAGGAGGAGGATAATAAATAAATAAATCAGCCCTGTGCTGCGTGGATTGGGGGAAAAAATGACTAAGAGGCTGTGCTAAACTTTAAGTGAGTTTGGGGGGTTGAAATGGGATGGCCACATGCTTTTTACCGCCTCCTTCCTTCCACTAAAGATGAGGGGCTAGTGTAAAAAAAGTGCGTGCATATGGAGGGAGGGAGAGTGAAGGTGGAGTGGGGTTGAATCGGATATACGGTGGTCTGATCTTTTTTGGACACCACCTCTGCTCGGAAATGAGTAAGGTTTGCACACAATGTAAAGGTAAACTCTGAGAGCGGGGGAAGGAGCTGTGTGTTTGCGTGTGAAACAACGCCTGAGGCAGGGAGACAGACGTGTAAATCCACCTTCCCTCCGTAACTCTTTTCTTTTTGTTGTGCATGTGCTTGCAGTTTGCACCTCTGCAATCAGCGATTGTTAGCAGAACTTGCAGAGTTATGCTGATGCCCTAACTGTAAAAGGGAGGGGGAGCCCCCAAAAAAACAACTTTGAGCAAGTTTTTGCTGCTTATTTCATGTGCCGTGCAAATGCACGTCTCCTTTACAGCAGGGTTTTGCAGAGCAGGGTTTGGGCTTTCACGACCTCTTAATTTAAAAATTAAAAATCGAAATGACTGAGGACCTCATTTGACTGAAGTCCGTTTGTCTGGGTTGTGATGTGAGGATAGGTTAAACAGCTGCGAAGAACAAGCACTTTTAAAGAGCCATGACTACACTTAACATGCATAATGATAACTGTTCGTATTAACAAGTGGACTGACCTCAGTTAGTGATGAACAGTCATCAGCCCATATTCAATGAAGTAGTATATTTTCAATCGCTGTTTGACTACTGCCTTGCTTTCAGTGAGCTTTTGTCACCTCACTCCAAGGATGTTATGTATCTGTCTTGTCTGCCTTGAATATACATATATGTGTGCACACACACACACATATATATGTATATACGTATATATATGTGTATGTATGTGCATACATACATGTATGTATGTATATACGGCACTCAAACTATAGATACAAGATACAGTGTATATCTGTGTGAATGAAGGGAGAGCTTGAGATGGAGGGTTTGTGTTTTTCCCTTCTTTCCCTAACATGACATGTCTTGTTTCAGTGATCAAAGCCACAATTGGAGTGTAGGAGATGCAACTGTCAAATGTAGGCAACAATAAAAAAAAAAAAAAAAAAAAAAAAAAGAAGGGAGGGGGAAAAAGCAGCATGTGCCCAGGACTGTGGTTACAGTAACGCTGACAGAAATTAAAGTGGTTTTGAAAGCAGCATGCGATTTATGATGGTTCCCATTTACCCTAGAGTCAAGCTGTTGTAAAATTGATGCACAAAAGACATCATGTAATAATCCGGTGTACCCAGGATTAAAGTGGCAACGAGTGTCTTTTTGTGTTTGTGTCTGGCCGACAGTTAAAATGGTTTGAAGCTATTTTTAAGTAAGAAATCAAAGCAGGATATTACATATTTCTTCTCTTAACCTGTATGTTAGCCGTGCATAGCAGTCATTGAAATATTTTTTAGTGGAAGTGGGCTTTTATTTCTCATTATCTTCCATTTCCCCTCTGTATTATAACCATCTCCATAGACGAATTTTAAAATGGGGTAGCGTTTTTGTCATAGTTTCAGAGTACAAATGTTCACAGTTTAATTACTGAGTTCATTTCAGACAGTAATATTTAATAAGCCTGATCAGCAGATCTGCACAAGAATACCAAGTTCCTGTAAAAGTATGTGGAACTTTTCTTGCCCTTAAAAATTGCAGGAATTTTTAATCTGAAATTTAATGGGGCATATGAACTGTCTGATACACTGTAGTTTCATTTTAAGCTGTCCAGTATTAATGAACCATCTAGCTCTATGTATGTTCTGCTTTAAATTCCTAAAGCGCATGAATTTTAAAATTTACTCACTAAATATTTCGAATGATCTGTCTTTACCTGGTCCAGATGCAGGAAAATCTAAATATAAATTACAAACTAATTTGTTATGAGCAAATTTTGAAAATGCTTTTAAGACTTGGGGTTGTGAAAGTGTTCCTTAAGCACATATCTTACACACATAACAGAAAAACCCTGCCTTGGTACATTATGTTGTAAAAATACAACACTGATATTTTAGGGGAAAAAACCGAGCAGATCTATGTCTTTAATCACATTGCATTTTTATTATTGAGGTATTTGTGAAAGACGGGTATGTGATTACATTAAACAAAGTAAAGGAACAGACAAAAGCAGAGATGACTTGCTATATTAAAATGTAAGTGTTACAGTTTGAATTTTCTAGTGAGTTTTTGAGTTCAGTGCTTTACATAACATTTTGTCCTAATCTTGCTTGCTGTCAGAGATGTTTCATGGTTGTGCAATTGCTGCAGTCAAGAATGCCAATTTGCATTCCAGGAGTGTCATTTGATTACTTTTATCTGCACAGCTCGAAGACCAGCCCAGACCTCTCATTTCATCTTGCCATGTCACGAGTCAGTGCTGTGTCGTCTTTTCAAAAATCTGCCTGATTTAGACAAGAAAGAAAAGTACTTTCATGTTGCAGCCGCAGTCCCCTGCTAACTTGTCAGCAGCAGGATATGATTCACTTGGGCCCAGAAGAATGGTACAGAGACGAGGGTTAGGCGGTTCAATAAGCCCATGGACAGGTAGTGTGTGACGTCCCAGGAGAGCTTAAGTTAATGAAGAACAGGTCTGCTTAGTTCTTCACACTCTGACCTGGTGCTGTCCCCACAGTTTTCTCATTTGATCTTTCCCAGCAAATTGATCTTTTCTAGTACTTTTTTGCCTTCCAAGTTAGTCCTTGTGGGACTGAAATTAGCAGAGCAACTTAAGTTGGATAATACAGCTGTTCAGAAAAGAAGAAATTGGACACTAGCTCATAAAGGGGGGAGGGGAAATTAAGCTTTCTGTTGTTACTGGGTTTTCCTTTTTTTCTTTTTTTTTTAGTTTTATTTTAGAAAACTTCACAATAGCCATATTACTTTGGAAGTTTGCTTGCTTTCTTATTTATAGTCTGTATGGATGGTCCATTGCACACTGTATTAAATGTGTATCGTTTAAATAAAACAAACATGCTTGCAGCATAGACTGCAGGTTTGCTTTGGTATTTGTCAGTTGAACTTGCTTGTTAGAAATGATTTGCTAGTCTGTAATGAGGCTTTTACAGTTGTCGTAAGACATTTTAAATATCAATTGCACATGCCAACTACATTATTTATAGCCTGCTAAATAACTGTAATTCCATAGTATCCAATACTGAAATGCAGTGGAGATTAAACAATAAAAGCCATTACAAATGGTATGTGTAAATATTATGGTAGGTGAAAATACAGTCAGCAAATTACCACTGGCATTCCTGGTTTTCTGGAAAACCAGTGTATACAAACAAATTGGTTTTGAACTAAGACACTCTGTACTTAAAATCTGGGTTCTAAAATGGGGCTATGGTATTATCTATCATTCTTTTTTACATTATTTTGCACTTAGTAATTGGAAAGTGGAATGGAGGGGGGTGTGTGTGTGTTTCAATACATACATTGCTAGGTTGTCAAACAATGTAAGATTTCAAACTAGAATTTGGTAAATAAAGTGTAAGTTGGAAATTATTAAGAGGGTCTTTAGTATGCTGCACAATAATAAGCAGTATTTAACTTTCTGTATTTCATAGCAGATGTTCTCACATATTATCCATGTCCTTTCAAGTTGTAGAATTGAAAACACTGCTGAATGAAAACAAGAACACTTATTATGTAAGGGAAATACTGCTCTCACTCTCTCTCAGTATTGCTTTTGAAAATGGGAAGGAACTGTAAAGGATCATTGGTCAGTTAAGCTCCTTTGCAGAGCTAGAGGGAGCTTCATGATTTTATTAGATATGCCATAGGTAAGAAAAAGGGGAAAAATATTCTGAATAAGGCAGGGCTGATTACTAACTTTTTTCAGAGCCAAAGAACTAGAACTTAGACTTTGAGGTGGCTTTATTCTATGTTACATATACATGTATGTCAGTGGGATTTGCGGCTGACTACAGATCTTGTCAAGTTCAAGCAAAACAGAAATGACCAACAGCAAAGTAATTACATTAAAACAAGTCCAAGTAAAACATTGGATTTTATACAAAAACAAAATTTATATTTTTTTCCCCCTCAAAGACGGGAGTTTCTGGTAGTGTCCCTTTTCCTTATGCACACTGGACACTGTCACCAGAATTTGAAGTCTTTTCTTTGCTGAATATTGTTTAATGAAAGAGTCCTGACTTTCAGTCTGCAGGTTTGCATGGTGCTTTTGATTTAATGATTTAACTTGATTTAATGTCCACTGTTAGTATGTGTTAGGAAAAAATTGTGCATGTCTGGAAATACAAAAAGTTCCCCATAAAATACAAAACAAATAGAGTATATCTGTCATTTTGGAAATGTGTATCACTTCCTAATCTAGCCAGGAATTTGTACTTAATTTAGAGGAATAGCATTTAACATAGCTTAATAAAAAGCATCTGTTTAAACCTTGTATTCTGTGTCAGTTTCATCCCACCTAAATTCTGACATATTTGTTCTAAAAACGCATTGATCATAATTGCTGCTTAATAGTTATATGGCAGCTTTTACAAGCATTACTTTGGACAAACTTATTTACCATTTAAGTAAATGATATAATCCAGTGAGATAAACTACCAGATTTGTCTCCTTTATGTCTTGCACAGTAGCTCTCATTATGTACCGTGCTAGTAAAAGCCTTTATTTGTTGATTATTAGAATCTTAGTACACTCAGGAGTTCTGCTGTAATTTAATGTGGTTGTTCAAAGAGGTTCTCTCATTTTAGAATCTTTCCATAGTACTCTCACCACATGTTATAAATATGTATATTTTATACTCCAGATACATATGCAAATACTTTTTTTCCTTATTCCAGGTAAATCAAGGTTTTTGAGAGAGAATTCTTTTCATCTGCACCATCTATTTCAGTACTTCTCTCTTGAACTACTTTACGTAAACCCCCACAAATTCAGATAACTTAATCAGATTTGTTTCTGATTTGTTACTTTAGAGAGTTCTTTCTGTTTCTTTTTTATTTTTTTTTCATGGCATTAAAGTGTTCTACTATGTACTTAAATCAGATTTTTGTAGAAAATTGTAAGATGCTAGAGAAGTTCTAAAAACATGCTGGGCATTGCAATTATTTTATAATTATGAAAAACAGAATGTCCATAATGCTGATTCGTATGTCACAAGTCAAAAGAAATCAAAATGCCACAAGCTAACCACTAAAAAGTTTTTAAGTCACCATGGTCTGGTGCACTGTCTGGAAGTTTAGCTATATTTTTGCAGTGTATTACAATTGGTTACGTCTACATTTCTGCTGCATATAAAACTTAAGAAGCTAGGCCTGTTAGAATTCTTCAGCTACAGGGAAAGTTTTAGACGGTATGCAAAGCATATTATGAACTTTTATCAGCTGTAAATGAAGCTAAGTGTATGTACAACACCCATCATGCTGTCAGCTGGAATCACACTGAATTAGTGCTGCAACTTTATCATATTTGTCAAATATGTATTATTTTGAAACTTGTGATTTGTGCCTTTAGTCAATGCTTTTTAATGTACAATACCAAGATGTAACACCAAACAAAAAACATTTTTCCCTTTTTGTGACCTGACATTTGCCAAAGTGCCCCATGCTGAAATTTCTTTTCAGTATCTTTTTTTCTTCCAAAGCCAGACATGTACCCAGACACAAAAGCCTCTGTGTATAGCAAGCTGTTTTAAATATTGTGACTCGACGATGTGCTGTCCTTTCTCTGCTTGAGCCAAGGATCTCTGCTCAGTGTCTGTGGATTACCAAGTCCCTTCTTTATTGTACCTCTTGTCAGCTATTCCTATTCATTTAACCTTTCATTAGTGTCTGTGCAGCTTCACTGTCTGGAAAGGCAAGGAAAAACCTAAAGGCCTACTGTCACAGTTATTAGATTTCTCGGTTACATCCCAGCAACCATAAAGGAGTAAGAGTCAACACTATTGTCATGCTTGCTGCTGTCCTGGGGTGCAACTCTTCTGTGCATGTCAAGGACATGTGCCACATGTTGATAATGCGTCCCAGGGATAAATGCACGACATGGGGGATAAACCAAGGCTGGCACTAATGAGCTTTGTAGGAGTTATTGCAAAGACAAACAGTTGTGAAGGAATTTTGCTTAAAACGCTGAAGAGATGGACTTGCATTAAGTGTTGCCAAGGCTTGCTTGTGAGGTACTTGTCAATCTTGTTAGTTTCATTTAAGTGCCATTTACAGGGGAAAAAATGTTTTCTATGGCTAAGAAATATATTGCTTTTCTTTTTTTAAGCTGTCGGGATAAAGTGTACTTGAAGTAGTCCTCAAGAATATACCTTATGGCTATTTTTTCTGTTTACTCAGTTTTGTATCAAAAACTGCAAATCTTCCAAATTATTTGAAAAATTTCTGCAAATATGAATTACAATGTATTTAAAAATATTCCTGTTAGCAAAGCTTCAAATTCACTCTCGGTGTTGTAAAAGCATCGACTTAGTCTTGCCTGATGCATAAATTTGGCTGAGAATATCTAGGTGCGTCTAAATAGTTTCTTCTACATTTGCCACCCAAAGAGCCAAAAATTACTGGTTATGACACTGCTTCCTCATTCTGCTGAGGCACATCTTCCATTTAGTCCAGTGCAATATTCACATACATTTTTGCTTCTAAAGTTCCTGTGAAGCCCATCTCACCTACCCTATTAACCAAATCCAACTGAACTCTGAGTTTTTACAATAGTAAAAAATACATGCTTATTCCTGACCTCTCTATAGTTGACCTTTTAGAATGCATCTTAATTACATTTTTATCAGTAGTGTTATAACAATATGATACATAACTTCATATGACTTTCATAAGGATATTTTGGTCAAAACAAAATTAAACCTATAGATTTATAGTTAAATTATAATTTAATAACTCCCCTTAGTTCTATGTAAAGCATAAGGGTCTAATGTTGGTCCCATTCAAAGCAAGGTTGAAAGTGGGAGTAAAGCCACTGAAATCAGTAGAGTTAAAGCTATGCGAAACTGTTGAATAAAATCTAGTCACCTCCTTTGCACTTTCTTTATGGCACGCTAAGAGGATTTTAAAGATGAAAAATCTAGTGGGCTACAGGAAAATTCTTACAATTTTCTTGATTCAGATGCACTGTTTAAGTTGACGTCTTCAAAAAGTGTGAGTGGCCATCATTTACTAATAGGAATTCTGGGCTTTTTAGTTTTTCTTTACGTTTCTGATATGAAAGAAGTGAAGCATGGCTGCACCTTTTGCTTTAGTTCAGAACATCACTGCCAAAGTGACCAGCAATATAGTAGTTGATTGTAGGAACAAGTCCTCCAAAGAAAATTGTGTTTGAGAGACAATTCAGCAAAAATAATCTTTTTATTTTTCTTGTTCAAACACTGGAAATGTTTGTAATGCTGATACTGAATTCCACTTTCCTCAAATTAAAAGAGAAGCTGCTATATTTTGTGATTTGAATTAGACAAATATTTAAATGGAACAAGATCTTCAGACATGAGCTGGAACAAATGTAGTAGTGCCTACTTAGTTTAAAACATCCTTTCATTACTAGGCTGATATTAGCTTTGATGAACCTAAAACTTACTACATGGTTTCCAAATCAAAGATGAAAGGGCCAGTTAGGAATCAAATAAATTTTCCTGTTGAAATGTAGCATTTGACATTTAGAAAGATGTGCTCAGCATGATGAACCACCTCTCTTTACTGCAACTAGCCTGGTGATTTTTGCAATAAAACTACTTTAAAATTGAGTCGAGGTATAATAAATTTAAGGTAAATTAATTTGGAAGTCCTGATTAGTGCCATTTTTGAACTAAGGGAAAAATTCCCCTAAAGCGCTTTTTTCCCCTTTATTGTTAATACATGCCAATTTTCATTGCTAAGTAATTACTTCTGTAGTTGTTTTGATAGACTCTTACTAGTCTAACTCCATTGGCTTTGTTGTGGCTGTGTGCCAGTTTTATTAAAGAAAGATTTTTTTATTCACCTCATGGTGAAGTTACCAGTATATTCGTAGTACTAATCAAATGGACATACACCCCATCTGTATGTTTGAACAGTTATTATTATGTACAGTAATTTATAGTCTACAATACAGCTGGGCAGTGCTTTTATACTGATCTGATGCCAATTATGTTTCTAAAAGCCTACTGATAATGCATAACTTCACAGAATGAGATTCTGTACAGAATCCTAGAGAGCATCATGGAAAATGTTCTGCTGTTCTGCTGAAGATGCTAAGAATTAGTAAAAATTAGAAAATATTACTTAAGTAATAGTGAAAACTTACAGCTTTCTTCTGTGCTAGGCCATGACCATATTTCAGTTAGCAGCTGTACTTTGAGTTGGCTTTTGACGATACCTTGTTTCTGATGTCCCATACAATATGCCTGATCAACACAGATGACACTACAGGCCAGTGCGCTAAGTGATTATATAAGCAATGTGAAGAGGCTGAGGAATTTATGTTCTTCAGTACACAAACTGGCATTAAGATTTTCTCCTCACTTTGGTGCAAATAGTAAAAAGCAATGTGTGAAATTGCATAGGTTATGTGAAATTGCTTACATTTCTAAGAAAATTTACGTCTAAGCTGATATAATTCATATGGTAAGACAGCAAGAAAGTTAAGTAGGAACAGGAAGCAATAGCACGTAAGTGTTGTGTGATTTAAAGGTTTCCACTCCTTTACTTAAACCTTGCTTCTTTTTTAGCTTTTGCCTTCGGAGTGTAAGTTACAATCTTCTCTGTTTCCTCTTATCCACATGTAACTTGTACTACTTTGCATAGCACCGGTGAATCTCATTTATCAGCTGGTATATTTAAATGATTTATGATATCAAATGTTTATTCCGTAAGTAAGAAGTTCTTCAATTGCTGGGTGGACACTCAGAGAGGATGCAGATATGCATCCATTTTTGTTGATTTTTGGAATGCTGTTGGCAGTATGAGGGCAGCAAGGATGGGAGTGAGCTACTTGGTTCTTCATGGTTTGGCTTGGGGGTCGGAAAGTGGCAAGAAGCTCTTCGCCACCTCCTGCTAATTGATAGCTTTCACGAATACTCTAGTAGTAGTCTTCTGATTAAAATAAGAGGAAAAAGTCTCTGTGATGCTGGTGATGACAGGGGAAGAGGTGGGTGAGGCTGATAGTATAATGTTGAAAGAGCTTGAACAGGCTTATATCTCTAAGTCACCATAGCAGCAGGGCAAGAAGCTTGCCTCTTTTTTACTCTGCACACCTTTTGTGTCTCTCATGTTACCTGTGTGTGGAATTTCATAGCCCTTTTCCTATTAAATGGTTCACAGGTGTGGGCAGTATGGTGGGAAGAGTTTTGCGTAATGTGCGAGCTCTATGCAGCATTTGGAAGTGACTGGGCTATACAGAGGACTTGTGAGCATGTTAGATAAACCTGTGGATCATACAGGCAGTTACTGTCTCCCCACTGTCAAACACTGAGGGTCAAAAAAATCACTCTTCTCATGCAGTTGTTGCCAGACATATGAAGAATCTAATCATGGTAGAATGAACAGTTGCAAGAGAGAAATTTGCTGAGTGGTGAAGTCAAGAGAACTGCTGTCGTCCTCACCTTTATGGATTTAAGCCTCAAGGATGTGACGTGTTACAACTATTCACCTTCAGACTTCAGTTTTAAATGTAATTGGTTGGTTTTCACGATTGGTTTTGCTCTTGTGGTGATACGTTTATAACAAAGCGGCACAAATTCAGCCTTGTAACAAGCAAAATATGCACGTACCTTTTGTTTTATGTATTGCAAGAATGACTTTAGTTTAATGTGCTTTTGAAAAAATATATCAGTGGCATGTATGGAAAGATAAACTACAGATGTAGTGGAAGAAAAAACTTTTAGAAATTCTGCTGCAGCTTTCCTGTGTGGGGGGTGTGTGTGTATATGTATGTATATATACATTATATTATGGTATATACATACATAATATGTATGTTTATAAATGCATTAATAGAAATATACACATAGATACATACACTCACATACATAATACACACATAGTACATACATACATGCATACATATAAATGCATATTTTTATAGATATATATGTATAAAGGTTTTTCTGGACAGGCATTTTTGTTACCAGGAAGGCTTTTGGGGCAGTTGTGGTTCTTGAGTAAAAGTAAGGCATAGATCAATCCTAAAAGGTGTCTGTGAAAATTAGTGCACTGCTAGAAGGGAAACCAAATGTTGTACCTCACTTTAATCTTAGGAGAACGTTTTAGAAAATACTGGTTTCTGTTTGGAGTTTTGTATTTCTTATTTTATCTTTGCTGTTCTTCGGCTTTCTTATCTGTTCTGTGTATTATAAAGCCTCTGTTCTGTCTATTATAAAGCCTCTTTCTCAACATTCTCATAAAATCCACTGTCTTTCCTTTGAGAAGTATATTATCTTATTCTGTGATTTGAATATGTTCCCATAAGCATTACTTAAACCAAAGGCAGTATTGTGAACCTGTGTCTTGTAAATATATTACAGTAATGATAATGAGACCTGCTAACAACCAAGCCTCTGATATCTCGCTAATTCTGGGAACTAAAGATGACTATGCCAGGTCTTGTGGACATTTTACCTGGAAAAGCAGTGTAGGACTGGATTTGTAGAAGAATCCCTGCATTTTTTCTCATAAATTAGGGATCTCCTCTCCTTTAAGAAGTCTGATGACTTCCATTTATGATGACAATAGTGCATGAAAGGTACGACACTATGCCTTTTGTCATACCTTATAAAAGAAGAATGACCAAAAATGGGCTGCCATTTCATTGGCTTGCAAAAGAGGACCTTCAATCCATTTATCTTGGGTTCTATTGCTGTTATAATGTACATTGAAGTATATTGTGATTATAGTATCATGGGAATGTTTTCACAATGTGCAGGCTTAGTTATCATTATGTTATAGAGACTATCTCTGTATTTTCTGTGAAAAAGCTTCAGGACTGTGAAGGTTTTAGGAACTTGCTGTTTCTAGTAAGATAGTCTTGGGAAAATAACTGTTTATAACTGAGGCTACTTATAAAATAATAAGAAATATCAGGTGTTGGCAAAGTGCAGTGCCAGGGTGGGAAAAAGCGTAGAAAAAGTTCATAAATTGGGTAAAGGTTAATGGAAGCTCAGCTGAAATTAAGTCATGTTACTTAGCAGGTGACTTCTTTTACTACCATTCATGTAATTGCAGTGTTGCCAGTCTCTGAGGTAGGTATGCAGAATTGCTGCATCCTGTGTGAACAGACACAGGTGCTGTTTAACTCAGTTTCAGGCAAGGTAGAAGTTGGTGCATTTGAGGCATTAGGTAGTTTCATTGGCAGTACCAGGTGTTTTGTTAGACGGTTTGCACTGTAGTCATTGCTGGCCTTTGGTACTTAAAAATCTCATAATTAACTAGCGTATTGAAATTTTATCCCAGGATGTCAAGAAAATGTGTTACAAACTTGCATCATAGGTGAAAGCCAGATAGCATTCTATGACCTTTCTCAAATAGAAACATGGGATATGTGTGGCAGTTCAGGATGGAGTGAACAAACTTCATTTGCAGTTTATTTAGAATGAGCTGATGGAGCAGATCCTCTCTCATCAAAGTAGTCAGTAGCAGATCTCACACTGACTTCAGAAAAACTGGACTTTTTAAGTTGTGAGTATACCTACCGAAGACTGTTACTGCAAGGTAACCTGTAGTAGGAATCCACAGCTTGTCAGGTAATTTGCAGTGTCCTGATCATTTGTCCTGATCATTTACTTCACTTCCAGTGTTGGCAAAGCTACAGGGCATGTGCGGCAGGCTAATTGATACACTGTGAATCTCTATCCTGATTGCCTGATGGTTACTTCTTTGTGTAGTTGTTTTCTAACAGTTCATGGGTGTTTTGCCTTTGGCTTTCATGAGCTTAGTGTCCAGTTGTAATTGCCAGAGCTGGAAAATGGTAGGACAATGATATTAACACTTTGCTCTGAAGGGATCATGGGAACTTGAATCATTGCATATATTCAAGATTTTTTTTTAATGTTTTATGCTAAAGACAGCCACTCCATGAATAGTATCTGAGTCACCATGCTAGTTATCCAAACCTCATAGAACTGAGGAAAAAACATTGTCTGGAAGAGAAGTCCAGTCACCTTCTAGAGTAGCGACTTGTACGAACTGAAAGAGCGGGGCAATTTTATTGTAGGTGATAGTTTGTTCTGTCTTAAATAGAGCAAATTCTATGGATAAACTTGATCTGGTTGATCAGTGCAATGCACATGTAGACTTCTATATGATTATCTGTTGTTCTGAGGTGGAATGTAACTCTGGAGTGCACTGAATTGTAGTATCTTTGTATTTATTCATGCTAGCGTTACCCTATTACTTATTTACAGCGCTTGAAATGCACCATTGCCTTTTGGACGCAGGATCAATGCCCACAAAGTATGCAGGATGAAGTCTTCCCTTCTCTTCAGGCAAAGCTAGTTTTCTAAATGTGTTGTGTTTGTGAGACTGAGAGAAGTAGGGGTGTAGTTTCTGAGGCACGCACAATTTAGACAAGGCTAACACAAGTTGATATTTTTGAGGTGTATTCAGATGCTGTCAACTTTGTTTCTTTCTTCCCCAAGATTAGGCTCTTTTTCTTCCTGCTATGTTCATGAACTGAACTAATGTTGAATGTGGCCCACCCAGGTGCTATGTAGGTTGTTAAGCAGACTGCTTCTGGGGTGATGTTAAAGGTACTGGTTTTAACTGAGGAAGACTTAAGTGGTTTAATCATAAGTGCCATGGTAGCCCTATTACCACAGTTGTAATCAATGAGCAAACACTTAACTCTTTCAGGTTAAAAGGGAATAGGCATCTGGTACTATGCGTTCTTCATGGGAAGCCCTGTCTTTGAAAATTTTATTTCTTCCCTCATACAAACATAGTGTATGACATCACAGGCACACTCTTTCCAAGTATTCAGCAAGGGCCATGTTTTTTGTTAAGTGTCTGAAGGAGGAAAAAGAGGGTTATTGTCAAGTTTTGTCTAGATGGGACATGGTACATGCTGACAGAAGAAGTATTTCTGCCAACAGTGCTACATCATCTCTCTAAGTAATGTTAGCTAAGTTGATGGAGGTAGCATTACTATACTCATTTTGGAAAGGCAGTGTATATTTTTTGTTTTAGTTTTGTCTAAGAGTGTGAAATTAAGGAATTTATGCTGTTAACTTCTATAAGATAGGTACCAAAATGGAAGTATATGGTTTGTTTGTGTATCAAGAATATGTAAGCTGTTTTCTAACACTTGAAAACCCTAAAAAAATACTACCATGTCTTATGCAAATATTAGCTTCATGAGTTTCAGCCTGGAAAAGCCTATTAATTATGATCATTTTAACTTAAGGTGAGCTTTCCAAGATAGCTGCCCCAGAAATTTATGTACTTGGAATTTCATTTAGAGAGACAGGTTCAGTGTTTCTTGTTACAGAAAACTGCGATCACTTGCCTTTCTGTTGAAAAAATGACATTAAGAGTACTTCTTTGTAGGGAAGATGGCAGAGCAAGGAGACCCTTTCAACCATCTGAGAAAGCTTATTTAAACTAGTTGAAGTCTAATTCTTTCTGTAGAATGAAACAAGACATCCATAAGGTTAATCCTTATGGACATTCCCATTATATCTCATTTGGAGTCTTGTTGGTTTCTTAAATGAAAACGTTTAGAAACTAGATACCTAATTGAGCTGCTCAGAGTTCACTTATTCTGAATTTATTCCTAAAGGCCCTTCCAGGGGCTATCGGTTGAAGGCATGTTGATGATATGTCTTTGACACTAATGTTCTTTTTTTTCTAATGCCAAGATAAGTACTACTTGTATAATCCTTGCCTAATTTATTTCAGAATTGATAGAATTTGGTGTTTCATCCCAGATTTAAGATCCCATGCCCACAGTCATTAAAGAAATCTTCTTTGATTTATATAAATGTTTTGTCATAATGTAGTCTTTAGGGAAGAATTACACCCTTTCACTAAAAGAAAAGAAACCATTCAAAGGATTGAGTTTCTTTTTCTTAATTTGTAATATAGCCCATTTTGGTGCTGCAGGGCAATATTTTTTTCTTTCCAGCTTATGAAGAGTGTTTCAGCTGAATATGCTCATACCTTGAAAAATCATTTGGTGTGAGAACTTTTTAAGTTAGAGGGTGGGTTTTTTTTTTCTATAATACAGTATACTCTGCCTTTGAGCTTTCAATTTAAGTCTTCTGTCATATACTGCCAAAAAGTTTGTTCAGAGCTCTGTCTGTGTTGAAACATGTATGCCTGTCCCAGTGTCATAACTAATTATATACCTTGTATGCTTACTTCTAGTAATTGGAAAGTAGACCTACCGCAGGATAAGTTTTAGTATTAGATTGTATCTTGGGGACATGTTACAGAAATCAAGTTTCCACCAAGCAGCAACTTGAATATGTAAACAGATATTACTATTTTAAGTGCAACATCTCATGATTGTTTCTCGACATCTGTGTGTGTTTGTTTTAAACTTGGGGAGAGGGTATTTCTGAACTGTACCTCTGCATGTGTAGTAATTATATACTTAACCTACTTCTCTTCAACCACAGTATTCTGAAGTGTCTGTTGTCTCCACTTGAAATGAAGGCCTCTTGTTGCCATACTTTCTGCAAATTTTGTTTGGTGGTTCAAAACTTCCCAAAAATGTGTCTGTGCACAGTGCCTGGCTAAGTTCTGCTTGGCTGTAATGCTGTTTTCAGTTCCTTACTTTAACAAAAGGGGAAAAAAAAAAAGGGAGAGAGAGAGACTGGCATTTTGATCAGGAAAAAAGCATAAAAGAGTTACAGGGAAAAGCAACACTCCTTTCATATTTTTCTTTGCAGCATCCTTTTTGCTTGTGTTTTGTGAGTGTGTGTATATACACATATATGTGTGTTTGTGTGTCTATAAATTTTCCTAGGTACATGCAGAAAGAGAGAAGGAGCCTTGCGGTTATGTGTAAAGTTTTACTTTGCACGCTCACAGCTAGCCTGGCAAACAATGACTTATATGCACCAGCATGTATAAAATATGTGCTCCTTGTCCATGCCTGCTGAATGAACGCTTTGCCAGTCTTAAGTCTCAGAGCTTCACGTCTTGTCGCAATTAAAGTCTTAGGACTGAGCATTTAATGCTAACGATAGATTACCATATTGTCAGGATGTGTTCTGATTTTGGTCTTTGTGGAATTACAAGACCACATTTTTATGGGAGTTGCATGGCTACTTGCTGTCGTGCATTAAAAACTGTTACTTTCGTAGAGTGTATATCATTGTTTTACTAAAACTACAACAGTAGTGCTTGGATTTCTCCTGAAGGCATATTTAATTTTTTCAGATAAAATAGAAAAATAATGGATATATCTATGATAATGATGATAGTTTTACAGGGAAACATAATTTTTTATTTGTTTGATAAGCATATAAGTGCTTGTCTCTCATTGTGTGAAACTTAAGGTATCTTTTTTTTTCTCCAATTAAAGGTTTCTTAGATAACTTACTGGTTATGTAAGTTTCTGTGTTATCTGTTAGTTTCTGTGTTCAGAAAGCAGCATGATTTTGTCAAATGAGTTTGTTACTTTGTGGCATCTTCAGAATTAAACGCCATTAAATCACGTACTTCGAAGGTTTTTGACAACAAAATGTACCTTTTAAGCAGTTCCAGTGCCTTGTCAGGCAGTTTTATCTTCCACTTTCCTCTCCACAATAGGCATTTCTTAGATGGTTCAGGGGAGGAGAAGACTGGGTCAGACTGACCAGGGAAAGTATAATGCTGTCCCACATTCCAGTTTTATATGGTTTCAGAACTGAGTTAATATTGCATGCTAAGAAAGATGAGTGTACTGCATGTAAGATCTTCAAGTGATTTTTAAACTTCAGTTTTCTTTTTCAAAGATATGCAAAAATCCAGTATTCTAATTTATTCAGAAAAATAAAGGATTATTTACCAATAGGAAAGAGCACGCTTTATATACAGGGTTGTCGTTTTTTAAATACTTGTCTGTTTGAACTTAAGGCATTTTATTCTCTTTCTTTCTCTTCTGTTTTTACAACTCTCCACTCACGCATGGATTTGAAACGCTTAACAGGAAACTAAGCCAGCTATTCCAGTGATGTGAAAATTGGAGATAGAGTTGTCTGAGGAACAAGCACATCTTAGCCACTGGGGAAGAAAGTAGGCAGGGTATTTTCCTATACCACAGTCTGGGGAATTCATGTTCTGTATTTGTAGTTCATTCTTCTCCTCATTGATATCTTTCTTTTTTTTTTTTTCCTTCCTTTGCTGTAAAGGAAGAAGGCAGTTTTGTCCCTATCCTTCAGTCACTTTGGATGTGACTGTTCCAGCCTTCTTTCAGCCAGACGAGATATTTATGGTTTTCTGCTTCTCCCTAAGGTTCTGATTTTTAAGTCCATCTTTCCTCTGGAAACCTTACCTCAAGGTTTCCAGAGCAGTAGCAGAGAGAAACTGACATGGGATTTTATACTTCTCATCACAGAAATCTTAGTTGTTAATGAAAACAAAACTACAAGCAGTAGCAGAGGGCCATGGAGCTATCAGTCCAAAGGGTCAGATAGATTCTGCATTGGTCCCATTCATTTTGTGTTTGAGAGGCCCATCATGCCACAAGGACTAAAATTTGAAGTACGAGCTCCAGATTTCTTAAAAGTTAATGACCCTTGCCTGAAAACGATTCCTACTTGCCTACACATCTAAGAAAGGTATTCAAGTCCTGGCAATTAGTGTATATCAAGGTTTCTGTTTAGAGAATTAGAATGTAAGTTGATCAGTCCAGTAAAGGAGGATGAGACAGTTAATAGCAGTATTGATAAAGTAAATGTTGCTTGACAATAACAGAAAGCGTTGTATCAGTAAACTAATTTCTAGTTGACAGGAATATAAAACTATTAAACTATCTAAAATAAGTAGAGAAATGCTGCCTGGAATAAAAATTACTTTTCCTCCATGTAAAAAACCACATGGCAGTGGGAGAAAGTTTGGCCTGGTAGTGTTCTCTGTAACATGTAGTTGAACATAATACCAGATTTATTTTGTCATTGTTTATGTGGTAGACCTTACCACTGTTATGGTACTCAAATGTTTAGATTATACATTATTGTGATAAAAATTACGAAGTTTTCCCTTCTTTTAGCTATTGCAATGATAATTAGTAAGCAGTGCAGTAATTGTTATTTGTTCTACAGTACCTTTTCTTAAGGGAGAGTAAGGCAAGGTCCTCTGTGGAAAAGACAACTCAGTTTAATTTGCACAAATATGGCTTGGTTTTGAGGTAAGCATGTGTAAACAATGCAGAAATGGATTCAACTATGAGAAATGGCGTTGACTTTTGAGTTGTGGCCATATTCTGTGTCTTAGTTCTAAAGTTACGAGCTCAGGAGAACCAAAGGAGGTTTTGCAGCACTGGTATTATGAATATGGTCTAAAGAGAAAAATTCAGATGTGTTTTACCAGTAGTTATTCAGTCTGCTGCTAGTTTCTCTGCATCTAGTCATCTGTGTCTCGGTTTCAAGCTTCCAAACAACTTTCAATACACACAGAGAAAACTTCTCCTATGTGTCAGCATCCTTTTTGAAAGTAACTTGTAGTGCTTTTCATTTTACTCGCTTCATTGATTCTATTTTTAAAGCAAGTTTATTATAGTTTTTTGGCTGTTTTAGAACACATACAAGAAAGTAGTAAAACATTGAAACATCCTGTTTGATGACATCTTACTTATCATTGTGAATTTACTGTATATAAATACCAGAGCTTATAATATGTGCATCTAATGTACATGAAAAAAACTGGATGGAAAAACTCAGAGACCTGTGTGTATGGTAGTGCTGTTGTCTTTTGCTAGTATGCAACATTATTGAGTTATGTCTCTTGGGAAGACAGAGAGCATTTTTAAGCTCCACCAAGTTGAATGACTTTTGTTGTGCAAAAATCCCTAAAAACAAAATCCCATCAAACCAGACCCCCAGCATCTGGTTTTCATCTGCTCTGATTGTATCAAGAGGAAACAATCCCATATAGATGAAGAGTTGTATTCACCATGAGTTAGGTCCCTAGTGTGTTGCCAAGGGTTGGAAGAGCCACTATCCAGAACTTCGAGGAACACTTGTCTGACACAGTTACTGAATGTAACTTTTTTTTGTTTTCTAGTGTCACATTTGTATTTCCCTCATTTTTCAAGGCTTTTTTGAAGCTAAAAAGGTAGGGGTTTTATCCAGAATCATACACAGGGAGGTTATGCTTTCATAAAAGAAAAGTGCTGTATGTTATTTCATGCATATCAGTACCATCAGTACCATATCAGTAGTCTCTCAAGGGGAGAGTGTGGGTCTGATCCTCTCCATTAGTACTTGTTCCCCTTTCCCATTCCCACAAATGCTTGCCAGACCTGTGATACAGTAACAAAAAATCAGTTGTGAACAGCCTCAGAAACATGATTGGTGCTGTCTGGACTGGAAAGGAAGGATTCCAGAAACATGATAGATGGTAAGATGAAGCCCTTCCCCAGTGCGAAATGAAGTCCGTGCCTAATTTGGAGATAACAAAACATCTGGCTCCGTGAGTGATCAGACTTACTCTGAAGATCTGCAGAGGACTACGATATGTCTTGTTCATATTTAGTATTTTGGAGTGCTTGAACTCCAGCTGCGTCCCCTCTGATAAATGATGAGCTGTGAGAGAGAGATGAGCAAACTTCAGGTGTCTGTAAGCAAGAGGCAGCAGGAACAAACCAAATTAGTGACATGGAACATCTAATGGATTTATTTTAAATAAAAAGTGCTTCCCTAAAGCCTTGATATTTATATCAGTGGGAAATGAACCATAGTAAATTCAACAGGTGCAGGCAGGAGCAAGTGTCTTCACTGGTTTGAGTAAAAGAATAGATTTCAAATCAGACTGAATTAAAAACAAAGCAGTCCAACAACTAAATACTCCAGCAGTCCCTAATGTTGCGCCTAAATCAATGTAAAATACTGTAAAATACAGTATTGTGGCAGATTTTGTGTCAGTTCATTAATATGAATACAGATTTGTCTCCCTGACTTCAATAGAGATTTATAACTGGCCTTAGAACTTTGCCAAGCCATGCCCTGTATTGAGGTACCTTCTTACAACTTCTTACATGCTTCTTGTGCTTTATGATCCTCTGTTTTCATGGACATGTTGACTTTTTCTCAGAAGATGTCAATCAGATGAATATTGCTGGTTGAATTGAATCCCATGTGGAAAAAGTAGGACTTTTAGCACACAGATTTATGAGATGTAACCAGCTTCCCAGTTGGTCTAATTGACTTCATTGTGAGAATGCAGACTTTTGCCAGCTAAGGCTGTGGTTTCTCTACATGAAAATGTTTCCTTCACCATATGGAGTCTTAGTTAGGAGCATTTACATTCTCTTGAGCCCCTCTGCATGCTCAAATACTTCTTCTGAGATCTTAATTAAAACAGGTGGTTTATTTGAAGCGTGATTTCTCTTACGCCACTGTCCTAACTAAACTTTGAATCAACCAGTCTTTATGATTGTTTTGAATAGTAAATATGTGCGTGCCAAAACTGGACAGAGGAAAAAAAATAGGTTGTCTGCAGAATGTTTGTACAAAGCAACTGAAATTCTTCCCAGCATTCTATAAGTTATCTGAAAACTACCTTCAGTTAGGTGAAAATGCTTAGAAAATTACTTTTGAATAATACTTTCATGAAGAAGATGGCAGTTCTTGAGGTTACCAAAACATGCTCAAGTGTAACATAAAGTAAGTTAACAGTCTGGGACTGGGTCTTAAAGTTACTCAGAAATATTTGTTCATATTAATCCTACTTCACTAAGTGAAAGACTTTTCCATCGCTTGTTATAGGTAGAAATGATTGCCAATAATGACTGTGCTGGATATTGAGAAATGTTTAGTCAAAAAAATGCAACCTGGATAGATGGGTTCTGTGAATTGTTTATGAAGGACTAAATAGCCCAACTGCAAAATGATACCTTGCACTTCCCTGGTCCTGTGTTCAGTCTGTGAGGTGGTTATTACATTTGTTGATGTGATGAGTTAACATTGGCTAAGGGCCAAACTCCCACCCAGCTGCTCACTTACTCCTTCACTCCTGACTCCTCTACTCCCCCCAGGCAGTGCAGGGCGATATGGAATGGGAGGTTTATGGTCAATCCATAACAACTCTCTGCCGCTCCTTCTTCCTCACACTTTTTCCTTGCTCCAGTGTGGATCCTTTCATGGGCTGCAGACCTTCAGGAAAAATCTGCTCCAGTCTGGGCTGTCCATGGGCCACAGTTCCTTCAAGGAATATCCACCTGCTCTGGTGTGGGGTCCTCCACAGGCTGCAGTGTGGACATCTGTTCCAGCATGGTCCTCTCTGTGGGCTGCAGGGGGATCTGGCACCTGGAGCACCTCCTCCACCTCTTTCTCTGACTTCAGTGTTTGCACTGCTTTTCCTTAGCCTTTTTACCCTCCCCCTCTCTCTGTTCAGTGTGTTTTGCCCTTTCTTAAATATGTTTTCCCTGAGGAACCACGATCTTGGCTGTAGGGCTCAGCTGTGTCCTGCGGTGGGTCCATTGGAGCCATCTATGTCCTGCACGGGGCAGCCCCTGGCCTCTTCTCAGGAAGGCCACCCCTGCAGCCACCTGTTGCCAGCACCCTGACACCTACATCAGCACAGTTGAATAAGACAATATGACAGTACTTTGCTTCAAATTAAGATTTGTTAATTTTTTACTTTTGCATTATGCTTACTTTTAAGATCAAGAATTTATGAACTGTTACTGTTTTGTGGTGGTGGTGTATATGAGTTGTTTGGGGCTTTTTTGCTTAACTTCTGAGTCATTTCTTAACTTACATGATTTATAGATTGGTTGCCCACACCAATTAACATGGAGGGAATCTAGTTTGTTCCACAGAAAAAGTGTATTTTTTTGT